>NC_133658.1:201244109-201544109 GCF_037893015.1 Macrotis lagotis | reverse complement strand
CACACAGGGCAGGCAAGCTCTCTCCTTAGGTATGGTAAGATTGTCTTTGAGCTTTAATTGGTCCAAGGATGTCTATGATTTCAAATGCAACTGTTCCTAAGACAACCTCTTACAAGGCAGACTAAGCATTGGTAACATTCCCCCAAATAGGGTATGTTTCTTAAAGGAGGATAGTATATGTTTGAGTAATTTCAGTGGATTCATCTAAAGGGAATGTGTAAACTTCTTCTAATGTTTCAATAAGAGGGTACATTTGAAAAGATATGACACATTTTAGGGACAAGGTGACCAAGACTCCAGCGATCAGTGAGAAAAGAGAGCATTTGGTTGCATGTGGACCAGAAGATGGAGATTCCCAAGGAGTGTTTGGATAACTGGATGGTATAGTGGATAGAGAGTCAGGCTTGAAGTCAGGAAGACTGATTTGAATTCAAATGTGATTTCAGATACTAGCTGTGTGACTTGGGCAAGTCATCTAACCCTGTTTACCTCAGTTTCCTCATCTATAAAATGAGTTAAAGAATGAAATAGCTAACCATTCTAGTAGCTCTCCAAATGAGATCACAAAGAGTCAGACACAACTGAAAAACACCTGAATATCAAGGGAATACTTAATAATGCATCCTGCAAGAAGACATTACTGAGATAGCACTGAGCCTCAATACCTTCTGGAGGAAAAGTTTCATGGTTCTCACCTGGAAATTGGTCAGAAGTGCTGTTCTCTCTCTAAGTAAAGACTAACAGTAGCTGTGTGACCTTGGGCAAGTCACTTAACCCATTGCCTTAAATAATTTTTTTTAAAAACTATGTAATAGGAAAGAGCAAGTAAGATTGTGACAAGATAATGTCCCTTTCCTACATATCCTTTTGAGAGTGAGATGAAGCACCTCATGATATGAAGGATTTGGGGATGTATCTTTCTCAGGGAAGACAACAAGAGGCAAATCCCAAGAAAAGAATATTGGGATCTGGAAAATTTAGACCAACACAATCAAACATGACCTGCTAAAGTCATAGCATTTTATTACTGTAACATTCACTTTTTTATTTTATTCAATGAATGTCTTCTAATTTTCATGAGTAATTCTTTGGGCTTCTGAGAAGTGAGAAAGAGAATATCTTGGGATATGGGGCAAATGTGAACCAAGAAAATTAATTTCAAGGAGATTAAAACATATCCTTAGGTTAGCTAAGAGTCTAATGAGGCCCTGAAAGATCCTGTTTCAAAATGATACAATGGGGTGGTTATTCAAACTGGTAACTCAGGATGTGGAGTGACATCTGGTGGTTTACACAGATATATACCCTAAGAAGTTCATTTTCCTACTACTATTTTGACTACTATGTTCCAGGTACTAAGTGCTTTACCAATACCATTAATCTCATTTACAGATGTGTGTATACAAAAATATAAGCCTAAACCTATTCTGTATCTTCACTGTTACTTGTACTCAATATTCTTGCTTTCCATACCTCTTGCCACTTTACCTTGCTGTCTTGCTGTCTGTAACACACACACACACACACACACACACACACACACACACACACACACACAAATATCTAAGGCAAAAGACTGTTGCAGTTTTGTCTTTGATTTTTTATTTATTTTTAAAGTATCAAATAAAATAAGTATATCCATAACACCATTTGGCACGTCTTCTCCTTCTCCATAATTTTTGTCCTTCTTTGTCAAAGAAGACAATAACATCAAGGAGGTGATGAACATATATTTAAATATACTGAGATAAAGATTACCCCCAGAATGTTGACCACTATTCAGGCAGCATTTATGAAATAAATACTCATTAACTGTCAATATGAGGATCAAATTTAGAGACTCCAAATGTTCATTTGTGCCTGACCTGTGATAGAGCATTCAAAACTCATATTGGTCTGATCAGTCACAATTGGTCATACTGTAACTTGACTCCAACAAAGCAATATCTTTTTGTTCCTCTTTGAGAACAAAAGACAACAAACCAAGCAAATGAATGTGAAGAATTCTGTTAAGGTTGGGGATACAAGCAAAGAGAAAAGAGTGTCCTTGCCCTTTAGTGGTTCACAAGCTGATGGAGGGAGATAACAAACAAGCAAATATGTACAAATTAGCTAAAGATAGACTCAGTGGGAAATCCTCAGAAGAGGGAAAGCACTAGAATTAAGATGGGTTTGGACAGGTTTCCTGTAGAAGGTTTTTTTGGCCTTAACAAACTGAGAAAACTTCTTGAAGGAGTTCACAGTCTATTTGAGTGAAACAAACATATCAGATTATAGATCTTTTGAAATATTCAATTGACTTCAGAGAATTATTAAACATCAAGATGCAGAAGATACCCATTCACATCACACAGGGTAGGCGAGCTCTCTCCTTAGGTATGGTAAGATTGTCCCTGTTGATATCAAAATGGTTTGGAAGGAGCATTCAGTCCATCAGAATAGATGTTATAGGTATAGGGACAAGTACTCTGTAAGGTGAAGTGCTAGATCCTCAGCATATTGGAATCTCATTTGTGATTATCCAAATAAATAATTCCAATAACCAAGAACAATCACCATTCAGGAAGGCAGAACTGATCAAATAGTCTTTGAGAGTAGTATATGTTGGTTATAGGAGCTCACCTGCTTCCATTGAAAGAGCTAAGAGAGTAAAATTTCACAAGAATAGAGAACAAATATTCCTGTATTTGAAGAGAATTAAAGAGCTATTCAGAAGCAGGTGAAAAAAATTCCCTTAAATATCCTGTTTAAATTTCCTGCATTTATTGCAAAGATATGAATCAGAATCACATAAAATAAGCCATTTAACTATGGGAAAGCCTGCCCTAGTTATACAAATGAAAAGTAAGAAAGGTAATTCATATACTAGCTATCTGGGTAATCCTCAATGCAATTCAGCAATTATTTTAAGGACTAAAATGTGCATATTTAAATTGAGATACTATGAATCAAGTCTGTCTTGAATGAAAAAATCTGCCATATATACATATAAAAATTTTATTACATATGTAGTAATTCTTCCCTGTGTCCCCAAACATGTATATGATTCTTTTTTTTTTTGCAAGGCAAATGGGATTAAGTGGTTTGCCCAAGGCCAA
Organism: Macrotis lagotis; assembly: GCF_037893015.1. Classification (NCBI taxonomy): domain Eukaryota; kingdom Metazoa; phylum Chordata; class Mammalia; order Peramelemorphia; family Peramelidae; genus Macrotis; species Macrotis lagotis. The sequence continues at coordinate 201,541,011 of NC_133658.1, read as the reverse complement.
ACAGCTAGGTAATTATTAAGTGTCTGAGACCAGATTTGAACTTAGGTACTCCTGACTCCAGGGCCGGTGCTCTATCCACTGTGCCACCTAGCTGCCCCCATAATTCTTTTTCAATGGTCACCTGGCATTTTATGTCTGAAAGCTCTAACACTCTAGAATGAAAGCACTTTGGAATGCACTAGTTAACATAGAATCCAAAGAAAGTCCTTGACAGCTCAGAATGGGTTCATGTGCTGCTGACTCCAGTGCCATGGAATGCCTTTTTCCAAGAAGCAATGAAATGGCTCCTTTTGTGGAAGAAAAACGTAGTAGAAACTAAGCCATCCTAGGAAGGCTTGGAATTTTTTTTCTTGGGGGGGGAGTAATAATGATAATAATAACAGCTCACAATAATGTGGGATTTTTTGAATTACTAAGTACTTTATGTACAGTGTTTTAATTTTATCCTCACAAAAATTCTTTGAAGAAAAGTCATTCAGGTATTATTGCCTTTATTTAGTGGGAACATAGTATAGTGAAAAATGTATTGTACTTAATTGTACTGATTTCAGAGTCTGACTTTTGTCATTTACTAACTGTGACCATGAACAAATCACTTAATCTCTCTTAGCCTTTATTTCTTTATCTTAAAAATGAGAATGATAATATTTAGAATGCCTACCCCATAATGATGCAGTAAGGATCAAATTAAATAAAGTATATAAAACACTATTCATAAATATTCTTCCTCCCCTTCCCCCACCCCATTTTGCAGATGGGAAAACTGAAACTATGAGAGTGACTTGCAAATAGTATCACATCTGGTGAATGGTCAAATCCAAACTAGATCCCAAGTTCTTTGATTTGAATTTCATTGTTCTAGTAGAACATAGTTTTAAACTTACTGATAGTATACATTCTAATATTTTTTTCTTATTATTTTTACTCATTTTCTTAATGTACTGATATAGGTATAGGGCATAAGATTTAATACTTTTCTTTTTAAAAAATATTTATATGTTCTTTTGTTCCCATTTTGCAGTAATTTTTGCACAGATCATATCCTTGTACTAAATGACTCCTCCATTGTGACAAAAGAAGAGTTAAGAAGAAGAGCTCACAAAGATCATATCTGACAGCACCGGTAAACTTCCACTTCCATAGTCCTTCATAGTCCATAAAGAAAAATGAAAGTTCACAATTCTTCTCTTCTCCAGAGCCAGATCTGTCATTGCATTTATACGACATTTGACTTCATTTTAGTGTATTTCATATCATTATAATCATTGTGCATAATATCCTCCTTGTTTTTGCTTATTTCATTCTATATCTGTTCATATAGGTCTTCCTATATTTCTTTGGTATTTTTTTTTTAGGTTTTAGGTTTTTTCCTATATTTCTTTGAATGCTTTTTATTCAGCATTTCTTACAAGAGCAAGGAAAATCCTTTACCACTATATATCAAAAGTCTTTAGATATTCTTCAATTTACTTTGTTCCCATTTTTTCCATTGCAAATACAAAAAACGTTCTATGGTGAATATTTTGGGGTCAAAGGGGCATTTATTTCTATTTTATCTTCCTTGGCTTATATGTACAGTAATAATTTCTGACTTAAAGAATATGACAAATGGTTTATCTTGATTTAATTTTAAATTATCTTCCAAATGGTTGAATTCTTATCTTCTTTATTCGCATATTAGAATGTTTATCTTCTTGAAGTCCCTCTAATATTGACTCCATCTTTTATTATTTTGTATAATTTGTTGGCTTTTTGGTGAAATTTTGGTGACTCTTAATGACTTGAAATAATCTTTTATATTGTTGTTGACCATTTGAAATTCTTTTGAGAACTGTTTGCTTATATCAATTAACCACTTAGCTACTGATGAAAGGTTCCTGGTCCTATATAATCTTGCTATAACTTTGATGTCAGACACTGATAAGACACACACACACACATATAAAACATTTTTATATATATTTCCAATTAATAGTTTCTATCCGTATTCTATCATTATGGAATTCTTTGAGGAAGTTTTTTTTAACATCATATAAAATTATGTTTTATGATCTTTTCAATTCTTTATTTATAAAAGAATTCTCTGTTGTCATTTGTAAAAGATAGATCTTTCCATCCTCTTATAAATAAATAAGATAAATAATTATGAAATAATTATTATGAAATTATGAAATAATTATGATATAATTTTTTTATGTTTAGGTTGTTTATATACTTGGAACTTATCTGGAATAACATATAAGCTCCTTGTTTAAACTTATTTTCTTCCAAAATGCTTTCTACCTTTTCTCTTCCCAAAATAAAGGCTTTCTCTAAACAATTTACTTATTGCATTGGTTTTAAGCAGCAGTAGGATATTGAGTTTGATTGATTCTGAATCCTACTTATCTATTCTTTTCTTTTGGTTTTGTTTATTATTTTTTTCACCACTCCCAAATCTTTTAGATGAATGTGCTTATTAATTAACTTGACATCTGGAAATGTCATTCTTCTTTCATTCCTACTTAAAAACAAAGTTTCCCTCAGATTCTATGCCTTTTGTTCTTCCAAATAAATTTTATGGTTATTTTACCCTTTCTATTTAGTGGATCCTTGGTGCTTTTATTGTTAGAGCATTGGATCTATAAATTAGTTTAGCTTTTATCATCATTTTTATTATTTGGTGTGACTCCATCCTGAGTAATGCTTATCTTTCCAACTTTATGTCATCTTAATCTTCTATAAAGATTATTTTGTAATTATATTTGTATTTGTACATATTGTGTTTCAGATGTCTCAGATATTTTATGCATTTTGTAGCTATTTTAAGGGCATTTTCCTATGAATATTTTGTTATTTCTGAATAGAAATGTTGATGATCTTTTAGATTTATTTTGTACTTTTCTAATGTATTAAACTTGTCAAAAGTTGTTTTAGATTTTATCAGGTTTCTTGATCATATCATCTACAAATGAGAGTAATGTCATAGCCCAATGCCAATATTAATTTTCATTTCACTTATTTCCAACAAAAACACATCTAGAACTAACAAATGAAAGTGGGGAAAGGGTATTTATCAAGAAAGCTTCTAGTATTTTTCATGTGCAGATAATTCTAACTATATATACATACATATGTATTATATATATATTCATATATAATATGGTTCTGCTTCAATATGATTAATGTTGCTATACTAGTTTATTTATTGCTTTACTAGTTTCCAGACATGGCCCTACCACTCTATGAACACTTATCTATTCTAAGATTAATATGTTTATCTTTGTATCTATGTCTACTCTGATGCCTTAAGCAGGTCACTCCCTGAAGACAATTGTTCCCTTGTCTTGGGTAGTCTCAGGAAGCACCATCCTTGGGTCTTCAAAAGTACTTATTCACCCAAATTAAACCTCTTATGAGCTCTGGTATCTTTCACCACCACCATAGTGAAGATATTCATCAATGGAACCTCCCTTACAAAGTCAGTAGAAAGTGAGAAAGACCTGAATTATGTTGTATGGACTCCTTGTAGTGAACTTTTGAGCATGAGCAATTTTTGGAGAGAAGTACCAGGTAGATGAAATCAGAGAATATTGATTAAGGATTATTGATTAGGTTTTATTCTGTTTGGAAAGTGTGTGCATCAGATATTCATTTCTGGTTCCTTTTGAAGGAAATGTTCAAAGTCTTCCTTTTGTGAAATTCCAAATGTTTTTATTGATGATTAGACTCAATTTTACCATTGGAATGATCATATTTCCATCTTTTGAATAGATTTTCATAGATGCTTATTAATCCTTACTTTTGTTTTTATTTATTTTAGTTAAGTTTATCTTAAGATCCAAAGTATTTACCATTGCTTCTAATAAAGAGTTATTTTGCACTGGGATTTTCATATTTAACCATTGGAATTTCTAGCTTTGTAGTTTTTGTTGTTGTTTCTTTCCAGGTAACTGAAAATTCTGGTAATCAGTATATTTCTTTTTTTAAATCTTTTTGACATATATTATGATTGGCAATCATTTTGATTTATCATATTTTCTGAGAGGTATGCTCTTTAAAGTATCTGTGTTCACTCTGTCTTCACCTGCTAAGGCTTTCATAGAATGCAGAGAACTATGGTAGTCTACTATTTATTATCTCTTCCATTTTCTTTACTTTTTCATTTATAAATTTCAGAGCTACTTCTTTTCTCGGAGTTCTCACTTCTTTTTATAGACTCACCTTCATATGTGGTCTATTTTTTGTTTGTTTTATTCTATTTCAAAAGCTTTGATTTTATAAATTATTCTAAACTATATTTTCTTCTTTTAGAAGTTTCATTCTACTTTTGAAATTTTTGGCAATTTCTAGATGTTTTTTCTTAATCTTTAGGGAATCCACAGATTACATTCTTATTCATTTGGTGTTTATTTCCTTTCCTTTAAATATAATACCTGTTATATGTCTTGTGGCCATAATTAAAGAATTTTTGGAATTTTTGCTCATTTTTCCTTCTCCAATTGTCAATATCATTGTTGTTTTGGCTTTTATTATCAGAATTTTTCTTTTATTTCTGGTAGTTTTTTCCTTAAGTAACCCTCTTCCCTGTTTGGAGTCTCTGCTATGGCACTCACCTTTTCTCTTGCAGACTCTTGTGACCAAATATCCTTAATTCTTTCAGTAAAGAAGCTTGACCAAATCCCAACTCTGTGCAGACTCTTGAAGTAGAGTACTGATAGCAAATACATGGTTGATGTTTTGTATCTTGGCATAGAAATCCCTTCTTCCTCTACCCAGTTCTTCAATGTTACGTCTTCACCCTTTCACTTTTCAAATGCATTTTCTTTCCATCATGTGCTTTTCACCTCTTATAAGGTGGTGATGGGGAAGGGAGCCAGAGTAAATCAGTACAGTAAGGGAGACAGGGTAATGGCTGAAACAAGGCAGTTGAGTTGTTGGAGCTGCTTGTGACCTAGTACACAGGATCTCTTAGCTTGTTCAGAGACAACAGGTGCATTTGATAGTGTGATTCTCACCTGTTTCTTCAACAGGCTTTATATTGTGTGAAGTGTTTGTTTTCTCTTGTTGGCGTGGTTTTAATTTCTAGAGATACATTGGTTTTTTTGTGATTTGTTGAGGTAAAAGAGTTTTGCTGAAAAGAACTGCTCAACTTTTTTTTCATCATGTCAGAAAATAGGATTTAGAACTAAATAGGATTTAGAACTAAAAGGCAAAAAATGAACTGGGGATAAATATTTATATAGTATCTACTACATACCAGGAAGTACTACATGTTAGGAACTTTTGCAAATATTATCTTATTTGATCCTCACCTTGAGAGGTAGGTTCTATTATCATTATTGAGGAAACGGGTTAAGTGACTTGCCTAGGAATACAAAACTAGTAAGTGTCTGAAATCAGATTTGAATTCAAGTCTTCTTGGCAACAGGTCCACTGCTTTATCCACTATGCCATCACCAACCTTTCATATACTTCAGAATTCACTAATCTCTGATGTTTTCAGAACTTGAACCTTTCCCTCTTTAAATTTTACGAGAAGATTTTGCTTGGATATCTCCTTTGTGCACATCTACCTTGTATTATTTTTATTTGTATATATATATATATATATATATTAAAAAAACTATGTTACACTCTTCCAATTTTAGCTCTTGTGAAAGTAAATTTCTTAAAAAAAACTTTTATTTTTGTTTCCCTTTGCTTTGCAAGCAATGGGCTGTAGTTAGTTTTTGTTGAACATATTGAATCTAGTCTAATCCATTTATTTTCTAAACTACTAGTTACTGGAGGACAGGAATCATCTCAAAATCTTTTAAGTCCCCCAGCATTTTGCTTGCTACTCTGAACACAATACATTATAATGAAATAGATTTTTAAAAATTATATATATTTTCATGCAAGTATAAAAATAAAGGTTCAGAGAAGGTAAATATTTTGCCTAAGGTCATGGAAGCAGAGTAACAATTTAAATACCAGTTATTCTGATTCCAAATCTGGTACTTAGCTATTGCTATTTCTACTGCATCAAATTGAAATCTTTCTGAGGAGTTGATCTCTGCTGATAAAACAGAATATTACTAATATGCACTGCAACTCAATCAATAATTATTTATTAAGTACTTATTATGTTAATATAATCAATTCTACCTCATAGTATCTATCTCAATATTTTTGTGAGGAAAAATAATTATAAATCTTTTAATGTCATATAAATGGCAGTCACTATTATTAAATTGTCTCATCTTTTATTTCATAATTAAAAGCTATTTGTGAATGGTCCTTGAGGCATGTTGCTTTTAATGCTATGAATATAAAAAAAATGAAACAATTCCATGATTAAAATATCCAAGTGGTTTAAATAAGGATTGTTTGGGAAGTCATAATTTTGAGGAGTGTAAGACAACCAGAGATGTTCAACCTGGAGAAGAGAAGACTACACTTTCTATTTCTCTACATATCCCCCTGTACAGCAAATGAAGCAGATTTGTTTGGTTGAGCCCTCAAACAAAACCAATACAAGAAGAAGTAGAGTCATGTTAAGAAGAATAGATACTTTCTAAAGTCGCTTGCAATTCTACATACTAGCATTCTCTGAAATGTCTAATAATTAGTCATGTCCCAAAAAGACTTCCTTTAAGAAAGAAATTCCCTGAGTACCTCATTGGAGGTACCCAAATAGAGGTAGGATACATATCAGGTAAACTGTTGAGTTTATGATACTCATGAGCAGTAAAACATTTTGGGGAGCTGGTTAATTTTTGCATATCTTCTCCTTGGACCGATAATATAAATAAATGAATTAATGGAGTAATAAAGAAATTAGAGTATTTAATATACAATTAGTATACAACAGTCACTGAACCAAACATCATCAGATGATGTTGCTGGTCCTTCATTCTTGAAGAAGGCCATGACATCAGGGGAGATAATGTCATGACAAGCACTTGAATTGGATTTTAGTGAAAGGAGGGCTGTGCTAAGACATCAGTCTCACCTTCTCCTCCAGAGTCATCCAGATCCAGGGACCAGATATGAATAAGGATAACAGAGATGGCCCTGGATATGAGGAAGTCAATGTTAAATGACTTATCCAAGATCACAAAGCTAGTAAGAGTCAAATATCTGAGGCTGGATTCAAACTCCCGTCCTCTTGATTCCAAGATCAGTGCTCTCTCCACTGTACCATCTAGCTGCATCAGGATAGATAATAAAGAGGCCAGGTTGGATGGCTACATAGCTTGTGATGCATGGTCTACAGTTAAGTAGATATAGGAGGTTATATGGATAGATTACAAGATTTGCATTCATTCTTGCTTATCAAAACATCTTCGCCTCGGGATGAGAGTTCCAAAGATAAGTGATTGTGAATATAATTTTTGGTGTTTTGGTCTATAGGGTAGTGTTCTTTCCATGTGGAAAAATGAAGGAAAACAGTAAGACTAGTTATAAGATGACCAGAGTGGATAACTGAATGGAAGAAATCTCTGTATGGAAGAAATGCCAAATGATGCCATGAAGTGAAAAGAATTGTGTGAAATTTGGAAAGATTGAAATTTGAATGCTTAAAACCCAGACTCCTTTCCTTTGCCTCCCAAGTTTGAAAATTGTAGAAGTCAGACAGATATTCTCTACAGGCAGATTGTGTTCAAGTAAAGACTGTTTGTAACTTTCAATACCACTCTGCCGTTGATCATTAATAGCTGCCATGAGCCTTAGTTAAAGTAAGCATGACAGTGGTAATGAAACTACTAGAGAGTAGAAGGCTTCACTTCAAGGGAGCATTTACTGAGACAACATCCAGAGCTCCAGGAAGACCACATTACCCTCTGGGACTTAATATGCATATTTAATGGTTTGCAGTATTTCAAAGACCATTGTAGCTCAACTCTCTTGTAAACAGAAGATTTCAAATGCATGCCTCCATAACCCTTCTTGTTTCAGAGTTTCTCAAAATAACAGGGATTGGATACAAAACAGCAGAGGGCTTGCTCTGACCCTGGCATTCGATAGAATCCACATCACTACTTAAAATCTGACACAAATATGTTGAGTTTGGCAAGTGTTTTATGCTGCCATTTATGGCCTGTCATAATTCTGGCCTGCTCATTTTTAGTAGTACAAATTGAAAGGTCATAGGATTCAAAATGTAACATTCTAAACAGAGGAAAATTCTGGGTTTTTTTTTAGGAGTATTGATGAGAATCAATTATTAGGATCACCTATCAATTAGTAGTAATCAATGAGTCTTCAATCAGTAGAGATACAGGATGAAGCAGTGATTAGAGCAATGGATGTAGAATCAGGAAGGCCTCAGTTAAAATTCTCTTTCTTGATCGTTTTATGACTATGGGCAAATTGCTTAATGTGTCTGAGTCTTGAGAGCTAAAGCTATCTATCAGGCTAAAGATGAGATCTGTCTTAGAAGAAGCAATGAATTTAGCTGATGGCCAAAGGTGGTAACCTCACTAAGCACAATTTGAATGAGGCAACTTGGCACAGAGGAATGTTGGTTTGGAATTGGAGGGCCTGTGTTCAAATCCAGTCTTTATCATTTAATATCTGTTGCACTATTGGCAATAATTTTATAATACTTTAGTTTTTTCTAAAAATGAAGGGCATGGTCTTGATGAGCTTTCAGATTCCTTACAGCTCTAAATCAGTGATCTAATATTTGTGTCATATGTGTCCAGTTCAGCAAACTACTTTTTTCTTTTTGTCAGAAAGGTATTTGCCTGCCTAGAAAAAATACACTTTATTTTCTATATTTTCCTTTCCCTTTAAAAGAGGAATCATGAAGTAATACAAATAACACTGAATTTAGAGTTTTCGGACTTGGTTCAAGTCCCAGGTTTGTTATTTCATCATCTAACAATTTAATAAAGATTTCTTTATTTGGACATCTTCTTGGTTAAAGATGGCCTCCCAAAGTAGAATACAAATATAACTTTCTAGTGTTCCAGTTGATCCACAGGTCAGCAAGCCCTTAAATAAATGATGATGGATGGATGGATGGGTAATGGGATGAATTAGTGAATGGGTAATGGAGAGATGGATTAATGGGTGAAATAGGGATAGGGCTGATGACTGTTGGTGATGATGCTAATGATAACATTTAAATAGGATTTTAAGGTTTGCAAAGTACTTTGCAACTAGTAACTCATTTGGGAAGGTGCTATCACAAGCCCTATTGGACAAATGAGAAAATTGAGGCTAAAAGAAAATATGTGATTTCCCTCCCTCCCCATAATAATTTTCTATTTAATTTTGAGCTTGTATATGATTTTAGAGTTGTAATTCAGTCATTTCAGTTGTGTTTGACTCTTTGTGAGCCCATTTGGAATTTACTTGGCAAAGATCCTGGAATGGTTTGCCATTTCCTTCTCTAGTTCATTTTACAGATGAGGAAATTAAGGCTAAACAGTGTTAATTGACTTGCTATAGCTACTAAGTATCTGAGGCTGTATTTGAAGACAGGAAGATAATCTTCCTGATTTCAGTATGGATACGCTATTCATTGTGCCAACTAGCTGCCCATGTTAGAGTTGTAGTTGTTATATATGGCACTAAAACAAATCCAGAAATAATATCCTACATAAATATAACAATATCCTGAATAATATGTATTCCAAACTCCAAATAACTAAAAAATTACTAAAATGAAATGTGTTCATATGTGTGTGTATACAATATATTTTACTATAATCAACCATGTTTAGTGTCATTAAATATAGTATATAAGAGATTGAAACTATATGTTGCATGGCTATGTGTAATATAATAATTGTTTTGCTATTAGGATAGGGACTTCCTATGATGGAAACTCTTCCTATTAATATAATACAACTCATCTGTAACAATAAAAACAGGAAATAAAATAAAGATAATAAATAATAATAAATAACAATATTACAATAAATAAAATACTATTACTGATAAAATACTACTAATAAAAATATTATTAATAATAAAATGATAATACAGTAACTCCTTCATAACAATAAAAACAGAAAAATATGCACTAAACAATAATATGATAAATAAAATACTAATAAATAAATAAACAATTAAATAAATATAAAAATTAAAACAGAAAGACTGGAGTTCAAATTCTAAGTTTGACACATATTATTTGTGAGATAGACATAACATTTAACATTAGTGTTTCTAATTGTATCCCTGACAAGCTGTTGATCTAAATCTAAACCTAAATCTAAATCAATAGATATTTCTCCAACAAAGAAGTTCTTTTACCATTGAAACTACATTTTTTCTCTGTATCCTTTCAATTCCATTTCCATTCAGAGATTTAATTTTGTTGATGTCATTTTTATTCTTTTAGAATACTATCAAAGTCCACATGTCTATTTTGGTAAAAATTAAACTCATTACTCCAGTTCATTTCAGTATATATTTCTTTTTATTCTTCACATTTATGAGCTGTAGACTTTAAAGAGTTCTGGGCTGAGTCTCAGGAGGCCTAGTTTATCATCCCATTTCCATATTACTGGCTAGTTGTATGTTCATATTTTTCTTCATCTCAGTTTCACTCTCTATGAGATAAAGGTGTTTGAAATTATCTTCAGTCACTTCCAGCTCTGGAATTCAATTATTCTATGATTACTCAAAAAAAAGGTTTGAGCTGTGAATTTATTCTGGAAAGCAATTTGGAAATATGTGACCAAAGTTACTAATCATCCTTTTTTTTAGAATGTAATATCACCTATGTTTTATTGTATTTTTATTTTGTTAAATAATTCCCAAATATATTTTAATATGATCTGAGCATCATGTGGTAGTGTTGCAGGTTGTAATCTATGACACATCTGACATACATTGCCAGAGCTGAATGAATCAGTTGGTTTTGTTGATTTTTAAAAAAGATTTCATTTGAGTTTTACAATTTTTCCCCTAATCTTACTTCCTTCCCCCCACCCCCCCACAGAAGGTAATTTGTTAGTCTTTACATTAAACATCCCTTTTTAACCATCAATCACCATTAGATCTATAGTACAAAGAGATCAAAGAAAAGAAACTCATATGTCCAATATATTTATAGCCACTTTTTTTTGAAATAGCAAAGAACAGGAACTTAAGTGTGTGCACACTTATGGGAGAATGGCTACACAGGTGGTGATATGTGAATGTAGTGGGATACTACTGAACTATAAATAATGATGAAAGGGATAGTTTCAGAGAAACATGGGAAGACTTGTGGGAACGGTTTCAGAGTGAAATGAGCAGAACAAGGGAGGAGTCTACAGCCACCCAAACACTATAAAAGTAATTTCAAACATTTTAAAAAGTCAGATCAAGGCAACAACTACCCATGATTTCACAGGAACTATTATCAAACTTGTACTCACTTCCTGCTAGAGATATGATGGACTCAGAATAAAAAGAATGAGACACATATTTTTTGAACATGACAACTGAATATTCACATTTGTAATGAGTTTGTTTTTTATTTCTTATTTGTTTTCATTGGTGAGAAGTTATTTCATTCAATAAATAGTTAATTTTACAAAGAAGCCCTAGATCAAGGAAGCCTGGAAGGATTTGCATGAATTTATGCTGAGCAAGATGAACAGAACCAGAAGAACATTGTACACCCTAACAGCAACATGGGAGTGATGATCAACCTTAATGGACTTTATCAAACCAACAAGGCAACAATCAGGCACAATTTTGGGATATGAGTGACGGAGAATACCATCTATAGCCTGAAAGAATTGTGGCATTTGAACAAAGACCAGAGACTATTACCTTTAATTTAAAAAAATGTTCATATGTAATTCTGCTATATTGCATACTATATATTTCTTCCTTAAGGATATGATTTCTCTCTCATTACATTTGACTTAGATCAATGCATACTATGGGAATGATGTAAAGACTAACAGACTGCCTTCTGGGGGGGTGGGGGGAGCAAGATTGGGGGAAAAATCGCAAAACTCAAAATAAATAAAACCTTTCTAAAATTAAAAAAGAAACCCTAGAAAAGACAAATGAAGGGCTAACCTATTTGTTCTTAGCTTTTATGTCTGACATCTCATAAAATTCATCTTGCCTTAGTTCTCATATATTGTTATTTTGTTCTTTCCATTCCTGATTTTCAGATAGAAAGACTTGTCTAAAATCATTGTGAAAAAAGTTTTTATACTTTCAAATGAGAAGATCACTCTTAGTTTCTATGGGAAGCTGGTACATTTTCTGGCTTCATATCTTGTAGCTCCTGCAGAATCTTGAATATAATGATCGAAAATATGACAATCTATAAAATGAATTCTTATTACATTGACGCAAGTACCAAGTCTGAAGTTATTTTAATAATTCTGCAGCCCAGAAATCCTTCTTACAACAGTAATCCAATGACTTGGACATATTAAATTTTAAAGCCTATTTCTTGGAAAAGTAATGTCAGATAATAAAGGAAAAATAATTTATCGTGTGAATCTTGATAAACACCAATATGAGTCTTTAAAGGCATAAAATTTCTACAAAAACACTAAGTTAGATCTAAATTCTACCCCATTGGGTATAGTTTTATATGACCAAATCCAAAATAAAGTATATTTTAAAAAAATATTTTTGTGAAACTTTTTTATTTTTTCTTTAAAAATAATAAACCTTTCCAAAACTTAGTTGGAGTTGATGCCCCAAATACAATTTGTTTCACAAAATGATTGGCATAGGGTTACCTCAGTTACATTTGACATGTATACCATATTCTGAAAGTACAAAAATAAAATCTCTCTTTAGACTACTTATAAATAAGTTTAAAAAACAAACTCTCTATGTAATTGCTATTGAATGTTTGGCAGGTCTCCATCTTCTGAAAAAAACCCAACAAAAATCTTCCCTTTAATTTTTCCCTGGTGCCCACTTCAACAAATTATGTCTATGGTTTGTAAAATGTACTTGCTTACAGTTTCTGGATTCCTGATGTTCTTTATATACATCAATCTCTAGATTTCTCCTTAACTCTCTGATGTTCCAAAGGAAAGAATTGGGGATAATACTCTGGGAAGTTAATGGGATATTTTATCTTATTAAAGTTAATACTTCATTATTTATTGTAATCTCTTTATGAAGATTAGAAAACTTAATGTCACTGTAAACATGAGGTATTATGTAAATGTGAATTATCATTATGATCACAGTTTAATCTATGAGTATGTGGTAGCCCCTCACTATGTAGGATCTCACATCTTTCACAAAGACATGTGGATTCTTATTCATTCTCTGAACTTGTTCACTCACTCTAACTTTCCTTCATCCAGACAGGTCTAGGTTCCCAGTGGAATTAAAATTCTTTCAAAGGCTTAGGAATAACACTTTTTATGAAAATATATGTCCCTAATCAAACCTACAACTCTTGAGCTCCTATGAGTGTGTTTCCATTTACACAATTCAGCAATTCATACTAAGAAAACTTTTAAATATTAAAACATAATAAATTTAGCAACAGTTGAAAGAAAAAAATCACATCAAAGATGGGCACATATTAAAGCAATTGCCAATGTCATAAATTCATTCTGATTCTAAACCAAAGCCTACGTCATACTCAATCACTAATGTGTCTTGGGAAAAGTGAATACACACTCATGAGAACTAGGATGTGAAGCACATGAGAGAGAGAGAGGAAAACTTCCATATTTCAAGTTACTCACTCTAAACTGCAGGTTTCAATACCCTTGGTCCACTCAGGAATATCTGCACCATACTGTGCTACTTCTCTGTTAAATGTTCTTCCGATGATCCTTGCCTTTCTTCAACTGGGCAAATCCTCTTCTGATCTTGAATCAATGATACATTTATAAACTCTTTCAACTTGGAACATCCTTAAATGAATATTGAGAAAATGTTACACTATGAAATTGCCTAGTAAGTTGCCTTTTTAGAGACCCACAAAACTTGTCAGCTTGGCTCTCACTACTGTGATGCTGTATGTCAAGTCACATTGAAGCAAACACAACTTTGAACAGAACAGCTCAAACTGATTTTTTTGACCAACAAAAACAAACCTGGGAGGACAGCAAGGGAAGGGAAGGGAATAAGAATTTATTAAATAACCCTTTGTTCCAGGTAATTTACAAATAATAACTCATTTTATTGTTACAATTCTATGAGATAGATGCTATTTAATTTAAAATTGTTTTGTTTTTTTATCATTTTAGGATTGAAGAAACTGAGAACAGAGAGTAATTGTCTTGCTCAGAGTCACACAGCCAGTAAGTGTCTGAAATAAGATTTTAATTCAGGTATACTTGACTCTAGACCAGTATTCTTTCTATTTTACCATCACATTGCCTAGTGAACTCTCTACTCACCAAGAGTCTGTATCATCCAATTATATCTCAGCATTTCTATTCATGTATACAATAAAGTAGCTTCAAAAACAATATTTTTCTTTCTGATTTTCTCTCTCAAGTCTGTGTGTATATGGGGAATGGAAGAGGAGAGAGGAAGGTGGCATAGAGCAATAGACCCTTCAGAAAAGTTTCATCTCTCTTAAGCTCCTGTCACTGAAGGGCTATAGAACAGAAGTTATCTTCCAAAGAGTTTAAATCTTTATTCAATGAAACAGGAACCAGAAGTCAGAGACTTCTTGTCATATGACTATCCTGCTACTGATTTCTTCAAACATGTGATAGTTGTTTTTTGAACCCCCCCTTTAAACTTCCTCTCCCTCCATGTTCTTCAGTCTCTTTATTAAATGTACATTTCTTATGACTTACATTAGATTTTCATTTTAAGTTAGATTTCACCTGAATTTCACCTTTCATTTATACAGTGACACTAAATTTCCATTATGAAATTCTTATTAATCTCAATTAGGATTACTTTTCATTTAAAAAGAAGCTAAAGCAGAAACATGCAAATAAGGGACAATAATGTCTACACCTCCAAATAGTAATCAGTTCTCAAAACAGTCCTCCAGTATATTCTGTGGCCTTAAAATTGTGTTACTTTATTATCACACTACTATTTTAAATAAAATTTCTATTAGTTTAAGACATCAGTTTAAAAATTGACATACAAATTTCACAAATGAGGTATTGTCCTACATCCTTTAAATTTTATTAATGTTCTTCTGTATTAAATTACATAAATTCCATTAGAAAACTATTTATTCTTATACATTTTCACAGGTTTTTTTTCACAGGTTTTTATTGCAACAAAGTTAGTTTACTATTTCTTTCAGGTCTCAAAATGTTCTTCTTTAAAAGAAGTAGCATATTAGTTCTTTAACATGTGATCTTTTTTCCTTATATAAAAATTCTTTTACTTCCCATTCACAATTTTTATTTTTTTTGTTTTGCAAGGCAATGGGGTTAAATGACTTATCCAGGGTCACACAGATGGGTAATTATTAAGTGTCTGGGATCTGATTTGAACTCAAGTCCTCTTGACTCCAGGGCTAATGCTCTCTCCACTGCAACACCTACCTTCCCCCATGCACATTTAAAAACCATTATATCTCATCCTAGACCTAATTAGCTCAGCATCTAGAATACTCCACTACCCCTTCTCAACACCATTCTTTTTTCCTGGCTTCTGGATGTTAAAAACATGTCTTCCACTAGAATGTAAGTTCTAAGTAAGACTTAAGAGGTTAGGACAACACTTAGTCTAGTACCTGCAGCATTTGATAAAAGATTGCTCCCTGTCTTCATTTGTTCCTTCTTCCTTGCTTCTTTCCTTCCTTCTGTACTGAATTATTTCATAAAAGGGTCATTAAAAGCAACAATAATGTTACAGTAGAATCATAGATTTAGGCTCTAATCTAGAAGAATACTTATAGGCAATTCAGTTCAATTCCTTAATTTTACAGATGAGGACATTGAGATCCAAACAGGTTAGCAAGTGTCCAAGTTGGGATTGAATCCAAGTCTTATCTACATCTGTTGCTCAAAGGAATCTTGTGTTTATCTTTAGAGGGAAGCATCAACCAATAAAAAAACACAATTAAAGCTTCAAAAACTTTCTAGTTGGTTCTAGCATTTTTGGAGACTATCCAAAATACTATTTCTGCTCATGCCATATATCTAGAAATGGAAACATTTGTCTGGTTTGATTTTTCTTCATTTGAGTACTACATAAATATAAAGATCTATTCTTAGTTATGAAAAATTCAGTGGCAAAAGTATGGAATGAGGGGCATGAGATCCAGTAACAGTTCACATAGAAAAAGATCTGAGGATTTTGGTGGATGAAAAACTCAATACTAGCCAACAATATGGTAGAACCTTCAGAAAAATTGAAATGGCAGTATCCTGGATTAAGAATGTCCAGAAATAGGAAGGTGATAAGTCTGGTTACATTTGCCTTTGGTCAGATCACATCTGCCATAATGAAATGACTTTACCACTTGTATGTAAATTAGGAAGGTCATTGATAAAGTAGTGTGAGTCCTGAGAAAATGGAACAGCATTGAGAGAGGACCAGAAACGTTGTTTTATAAAGGTAGATTGAAACAACTGACTGAAGATGTACAGCATCTTTAATATCTGGATAGTTATCATATGTGAGATATTAGATTTGACTACCTGTTCCAGAGGACAGAATTAGGAACAATAAAAGTAGATGTAATAGACAAATTTAGGTTTAATATAAAGAAAAACTGTCTTTAGAATTGGTGTTTTTCAAAGAATAGTCTCCCAATTGGCTCTTAAAACTTATGAAATTTTTGGGACATCCTTTAAATGAATAGTAGATAACCATTTGTTGGGGATGTTATCAAAGTAATATAATAAGATATGATTTTGATTATATGGTCTATGGGACCATTTTCAAATCTGTGAAATTTGCTTTTGCTCTGTGGAGAAAATCATCATCATGCAACTAAATTTAAACATTTGAGTTTGTGAATTTTGTTGTTTTTTTTTTTATTTTAATTAAAGAGAGGCACAATGCTGACTTTTCTATATAAGGGTAAATGTCTTCCCCAACTGTTTTGCATTATTCAACTATTTAACATACACACTGATTTTCTCTAAGTCACTTCTAGTTCACTTTCCTGAAGTATTGGAAATATAACATGGTAATAGGAGTAGTATTTGAAAATAGTAAAATATTTGGCAATGTTTACCTTAAGAACATCTTTTATGTTACCACATAATTATGCTTGCATTACAATAAATTTTCAAGCTTTTTTTCTGCTCAAACCATATTTTCAGTCACTCATAACTGTGGAATCAGATTTTGTGTTAGTAGAGTTTGTTCTGTACAATAACAAGTTTGTGTCATCAAATGGGGATGTAGAGTTGGATAAGACCTAAAAAGTCATCAATTACCTCATTTATAAAAGGAGAACCTGAAACTCAAAGGAGAAAATGACTCTAAGTTCAACACAACTTTCATGTAACAGAGAAAGAATTCAAACCCAGATTTTTGATTCCAAATTCAGTAATCTTTCTGCTATATTAAATGAGAAAATATTTTTACAGATCTTAACATAATACCTTACATAATAGGTGCCTAATAAATGCTAATTCTATCTTCACCCCCCTCTCCATTTTAAAGAGTCATCATCAAATAATTCCAAACCAGGGTTCTGTGACATGTGTTCCAGTGTAGGTTTTTCCTAGAGCAAGTTCCTTGGCTCTCATTTTCATCACCTATAAAGTAAAGGCACTGAACTAAGAAATTTCTGAACATTCTTGCTTGGTTCTAAAAGAACTAGTAAGCCTCCTTTCTCATTATCTCACTAAATGAAAAATTTCATTTATATAAATTATATATATATATATATATTATATATATATAAAGAAGATTTTTAAAGTTAAAATTTATTTTTATATTTTATATTGTTTCTGTTTTTTGTCTTCTCTTTTGATGAGGTTCATATCTCACAGCAGTGTCAAAATATATAATATATACTTCAAGAATATACAAAAACACAAAATAACTTGTTGATTTGTTATAAAATATATTTGACATTAACTCCTTTAAAATAAACCATGTATGGGATCTTGAATTGTTCTTTGAGTGACTAACACTGGAATTTCAACTTTAAATAAAAACCACTCTTTTGATTAGAGCTTCTTAAAGAACACGAGAATGAAAGGAGAGAGGTTCAGTAAAATTGTTTTTACCATACTTGTTTCTGAAAGACTAGAAGTTTGAGAATAGTCCACTAAGTGTTGGTATTGTTTCATATTGGTCTTTTCTACTAAATAAGAAGAATGACTTCAGAAGGCAATTAATTCAATTCAACAAGCAGTTATTAATTGTCTTGTTTGTGGAAGGTATAGAGGCTACAATTACAAAAATATGAAGAAGTTACTACCCATTCTATTTTGTAGTAAAGTAGTGTAAATAAATAAGTATATAGGGAGCATTTTCTTTTGATCATAGTTATATGTTCTTTCCCTCCTCAAAACATCTTACTGATTAAACTGGTAACACTATGAACTCTTGCAAATGAAATAACAGTTTATGTAATAACATTGTAAAGAAAAGTAATATTACCAGATTAAGGAACTATGATCAACATAATGACCAGTCACAAATTCAGAGGACTTATGATGAAACATGAAGGAATTTTCATTCTGCTTCCAATAAATGATGAAATCATAGAGGCAGAACAGTAACAAAACTGCAGACTGTTAGGGCACCAAATGAAATATGATTTTGCATTGAATATGTCCTTACTTTACTTGACAGTTAACAGTCTGTATTTCTTTAATAATCTTTATTTTAATAATGGATCATTCACCAATGAAAACTTCATCTAGGCATTTGAGATCTTGAACTAGAGAGGTTTGTTTTTCCTATATTTGACAAAATTTGGCTTGATCATAGGTCTTCAGGAATGCAACACCCAAAAAAAAGGAAGAATATTGCTAAGTGCCTTGTTTATATGATACTAACTTCCCAAAGACATTGCTTTTGTAGGCAATTTTCAAAGAGAACCTAAATTTAGAGAAAAAATAGCCCTGACTGCTTTATTATATATTGAAAGCTAGATTAGTGAGGTTTGCATTTGATTTAAAAAAATTCTTATTAAGGATTTTTATAGGAAGTGAACACTGAAGATATGTTACACAGGATTTGAAAAGTCCTACAAAGTCTGATCACTTCTTCCCTCCCTATTTACTTCCCTTCCTAATAAAAAGTCCGCCATATACATGTATTCGCTAAAATTTTTAGGAGAGTTTACATTGTATTAGGAAATGTGATCTTCTCTATAATCATCTCATTGTTTTACTTGCTTGACAGATCATGAGGACATCCACACTCCAAATGAACTTTCAAAATACCTTTAATGCTGAATGTTCTTTTTGCATTTGACAGGTGAGATGTGAGAGCAATATGCCAAGATTATAATGCTATAAATGATTATCACCATCCATTTTAAAGGACTGTGCATTTTTGGTACTTCAAATTAAGGGTTATTCCATCCATTGGAACTTTTCTTTTGAACATTATTTGAGAAGTTATGGAAAATAAATATAGAACAGTTGGAAGAGACATTGGAAATTATGTAGTTTAATGACATCATTAGATATAAGAGCAAACTGAAACCTAGAGAGAGGAAATGACTTGTTCAAGGATATACCGTAGTACAGTCAGTATTTGAAATCAGGTCTTCAGATGTTCCATCAGGTAGCAAGTTCTTTTTCTCCATTTCAAAGATGAAGAAAAAAGAGGTAACTCTACAGTGACTTGTTCAAAGTCATACAATTCAGGGGAGTAACATAGGATGGAATCCCTAGTATTTCTCTTCTAATGTTTCATCCTGAAACATAAACATTTTGATTGAAATGACTAACATAAATGTAGACACATAGGAGGGAGGAGTGAGTGAGGTCCAGGTCTCTGAACTGATACCCTATATAATTCAGAGGGTGTTGACCTTATTAGTCCTTTAGTGAACTAGAACCTATTTCTCCTCTGCCCTCCCTTGCTTACTCCTATCAATTTAATAAACATTTATTAAGTGCCTACCATATAATAAGAATTTTGCTAATTACAATTAATTAAAGTCAGTCTCTGCTTTCAAAGAGCTTACAATCTAAATTGAGAGATAAGATATTCACACAAATCAGGAAAGGAGGTGGAGGAGACTAAATGGGTAGCTTGTTTTGTGGAGTTGAACCAGGCACGAGTAGAATTAGGTGGTCTCTGTCCTCTGTAAAGAAAGGCATTGAGGGTGGCTAGGTGGTGCAGTGGATAGAGCACTGGCCCTGGAGTCAGGAGTACCTGAGTTCAAATCCGGCCTCAGACACTTAATAATTACCTAGCTGTGTGGCCTTGGGCGAGCCACTTAACCCCATTGCCTTGCAAAAAAAAACCAAAAACCCAAACAAACTAAACTAAGAAAGGCATTGGGAGGAGTTTAATGTTTTTCTCTCCAATCCACTAGTCAGAGGGGAAAGAGATGGAGGGTCAATCAAGGCTTGACTCAGTAGCATGGTGGTGAGTTTAGAAATAATGAGCTTATCCTGGGATAGATAGCATCACCCTAAGAGACCTTCTATCAGTAACCTGGGGTATTTGTGATTGACACTATACCTTTATTTGAGGGCCCCATTTTTGACGCTTGTCAACTTTTATGTAATTGCACAGGGTGTAAAAATTCCTAGTTATGACTCTAAGCTTTACCTTGTCTTTGATTACTGCAAGGTGGGAGGCAGGGATTCTCTCTAATTAGCTAGATACATTTGCTCACTGCCCCTCCCTTCTCCCCAGTTTTCAACCTGAGTATTGTTTAAAATATTTTTATTGTTGCTCTCATTTTTCTCCACTTTCATACATTTCAAAACATTTCATTTGGCTTCTAAGAAAGTGTGAGTAAGGAATGAGAAATCTGAAGAAATTAGGAAAGCTTTTTAAAAAACACACAATAGAACTTCTGTGAATATTTCACTAGGAGAAAGTACTACATCAGTTCGTTAGAAATAAGAAAGTAACAACCACTTTAACTTAGAGATCTGAATTAAGTAGAACAGATCCACATGGAGTTTTTTCAAAATCGTCAAAAAGTGATAACTTCAGCTGAATCAGTTGAGGACAACTTGGTATTTAGAAGTTGGCAGTGCTCAGACACACACAAGCAAAGAGCAGTCCTTGCTTCTGTGACAACCATTTATTTAGGGAATGTGGTGAGGTGCTTTTTATTCATGGTTTTATGAGAGAATCAGTTTGTCATTTGTAGAGTAGAGGCCAATGCAGTTTGAATAAGGAGATCCCAAAGAGGAGGGAAAATGAGAATTTTGTGTAAATAATGTGGGGTTGAGTAAACAGAGGTGATGATGTTTTGTGATCTAGAGAATGGATGGGAACTTAGGTCTTTGATGTTTTCTGAAGAAAAAGGCTCAACAATGTTGGTGCTGCTAGTCTGTGGTCTGCACTCTCATCTTAAGCAGAACCAAAATTGAGGGGGGGCATTTTCAAGGTCTTAATTTATTTGATTATCAGATGCATATTTATAAAATGACTAGGGCCAACAAGGACTTAAAATTACTGTTCATAAATTTTGTCTGCCTTCCTCATTATGTCTTATTTTATCTTGCTTACACTTTCATTTACCAGGAAACTCTTTTTAAAGAAAAGAAAAATAATTTCTTCATTGAACACAGAAATTCTTCTTTAGGTTATTTGGGAAGGCTGGTTGACTCGACATTCACAAGGCCAAATTCATGGCCCAGAGGAGCATTAGTTCCACCAGAGAATATATAGTGCCAGGCAGAAGCAGTAATAATTTATCTGTTGGCAAGTACCCCATCAATTAAGGTAACTGGTTTGCCCTTTGCCAATTGGCTTATGATTTGAGCTTGCTCCTTCATTTGCAGGCAGCACTTTTAATGAGTAATAACTTTCTCTACCTACATTTTTCCAGGGTGTAGGAGCTTTTTGTTTCCCTGTGTGGATATTGTTATAGTTTTCTTTCTAAGCCTCTGCCTCCCAGTCAGGGCTTTGATCATCTCACATCTGGAATACTTCAAGTTTAGTGGTCTTGGAATTGGTGCCTCTGGAGGATAAGTTCAAACTCTGCTGTCAACATAATGTTCTCTCATTACTTTGGTTCATTGGCATGTGTTCTTATATTTAAGGGTCCCTTATTTTACAAAACTTATTCCCTCAATGTATGTCTAAATAAGATCTTTGTGAATATACATCGTTCTATTATTTGCATTTGTATCTCCAGGTCTTAATATATTGTCTAGCCTTGATAGGTGCTTAATAAATTCTTGGTGATTGATTGATTCAATACTTGCCTTTTATTTCTGTTTTTAAAGAAAAGCTAAAAGTAAAAAGAAGATGCAAAAATATTCAGTAAATACAAAATTTTGAAGTCATTCTACACCTAGCACTGTGACTTAGACTTCAAAGCATCAGTAAAACTCAAGGTTCTATCCTGGACACTCCACCTGGTTATTTTTTTTGGGGGGGGGGCAATTCTGGGTGAGACAAAGAAGATTACTATTATCTCTCTTTGAATTTCTTGATTATTAATCAACATGGACAATTTTCAGATCTTTGCTGGAGTATTTATAAGAGAACTTAACTCATTTAATATTTTTCATGGAACCATCTTAACTAGAAGTACCTGATTAATTTAAAGATAAAAATACAGATTCAATGATTTGACTAAGATCATATAGGTTTCCAATGGTAGAGCAGATCATATGACTCTTACCATATATTGCTTTTTCTACTGTACTATGATTGTCTCTACCATGATCTTCAAAAATCTCTACAAATACACATATAAAGGGTAATACAATAGGGATATAGTTTCTAGTTATTTACCTCTTGTTTTACTTATGCATTATTGACATTTTAAAGAATAATGTAAAGTGTGTCTTTTTTCTACATTTTTCACTTGAAAGACATAATAGGCAATTAGCATATACCCATTACATTTTCTCCTCCCCCATATAAATGATTATATTTTGCAAAAACTTAAGAAGTTACTCCAATAAGGAAATCTACATTAATCAATAAGTTCTCTACCAAGGCTTTTATACAGCTAGACTATGAAAAATCCCTAGACATGGAACCATCTTGTGCTGGGAAATGATTCCAAACAGGTTTATTGTTAATTTTTCTGCAGAAGCCTTAAACATTTTGAAGACTCATCTGAATGTGTATTGTCTCTTTGTGAACTAAATTTTCTTGTCCTTTGATGGGAAAGTTTTGACTTCCATTTAGAGTTCCCAATGCATAGGCAGGTATCTTTTGGAGAAAACTGAGCTGCTCTATGCTTTGCAGGAAACATTTCTCACCTGATGGTAAGGGGATGATTTCTAGTCAATCCCATCTTTTTATTTCCCATGAGGAGAGCTCCACCTGTTCTAGGAGCTCATTTGAGTGGTTTCCCTCTATAGGAAACCTTATTTTTTTTCCTCTTTTTTCTCATTTTAATTTTTTTTCTCTATTTGCTCTAGTTGAGAGAGGTCCTTTATTAGTAGGAAGAAAACAATAAACTCTGAAAAGTTTTGTAAAATGTCCTTTGTTTAATCTGCTTTGCTCTGTATTTGGAGAGATTGTAATCTTGAGATACATCAACTATAGTAGATGTGGGCCTTTACTAAGAATTTTTGTTAAGTTGGGATATAAATACTGTATCAAATAGATTTCTGGGACATAGTATTTTGGAAAATACTAAGGACTATGTTTTATGTCAAGAGTCTTAGAGACTAAGTAACACATGGCTATTTTGGTGGGGGAGAGGAAGGGGTAATATGTGAAACACCAATGATCCAAACTTCCCAGAACTTTCCAGAATTAAAATATAAATAAATGTGTGAAAAGTTGCCCAATCAATTTGTTGAGTATGACAGATATTTAACCAGGGGAAGAAGATAAGAAGGGGTTGAATGGGGCATGCATTAAACCACCCTTTCTTATTCTAGTCAAAAGGGTGAAAGGTTAGTTTTTGAGCTCATTGGTGATGGCAAAGACCTTGGCTGCTTCTAGTCAGGACTGATGGACTTTTGTATTTAGAGATAATAGAGGCCATATTTTAAATAGGCAGAAAAAATCTACGACTAAGAGAACCATTGAAAGATGAACAACGAAGGAAACGATCCAATCTTAGTTGCTCTCTTCTTCTCTCAAGTGCATATGAGTACTCTTCAAACCATCCTTGTAGGAGGAGTGGGAAAAGAGTTGGTATCCTTTTCTTCATGTGATTGCTTCCAAATGGCAGATAAAGATGACTCAGCTAGGTGACCAAAACACAAACTTTTAAAATGTATTTATCTAGACCTGCAGGAAACTTTGTGAGTAAAAGTGATCTGAAAGTCCTCAGAAAGGTAAGTCATAATAATGGGACTTACTGATAGCAGGACATTTTTCTATATTGAAGGTGACCACTGACAAGAGGAAAAAGTATACTCTTTGACTTAGCTGACTTGTAGACAGTAACTTTGAATGTTCAATACCTAGCCAATGTATCAAGTAACAATACTTACTTAAGATGCCCACAAATTATGTTCTATTGATATTTAAATATTACCCCTTAGATGAATAAAATTATAGTTATAAATATTTACTGAATCTTGTTTTGAATCTTTCTGTCAATACTATGGGAGGAATAAAGAAAAAATACAGGAAAACTTTATTATTTATTTAAAAGGAATGGCAAATTGCACATAATAGTGTTGCAGTTTCATGCACAATCATCTTTTTTGTTATACTATATAATAGAAATGTTTGTTTTATTCCATAAATTAAAAATAAAATAAATTTTAAAAATACTTGCTAGTGTTTTCTATGCAGCATTTCTTTGGTATTTAAAATAAAATAAATTCATGCCCTATGATTGAACTGGATCTTCTATTGAGTAAGTACATTTTTACTTTGCACTTTGGGGACTCTCTAGACATAAGCAAAATGTCTAATTTTTAAAAATTTCTTCCCTGGGCCACCAGGGTATGATAGGGACTAGCCTCCCCTTGGACTGAGCCTAGTCCAACCACATGTGTGAATTCAATAAGAAAAGCCCCAAAGTAGAGGAAAGAGGGGGCCAGTGCCTCCAGTCCTGTGCCTTTGGGCATAGTTAGTCATACATTAGAAATTCTAAATTTACTTAATCAGAAATTGAAAACCAAAGTCAAAAGGTTAAGGTGCTACAAGGACTCAAGCAGCACAAAAAATAAAATAAACAATTTAACATCAATCAAAAAATTCAGTGCAGAGATTTGAAAGGTCAAGAATACAAAGGCAAGAGAAAACCTTTGTGATGAAATATGTGGAAAATTTCTTATTGCCTTCATGGTCACAAGAAATCTAAGTAAACCAAAATACGAGTTGAGCCAAATGTAAAACAGAAAGCATTTACACTTTTAATAAGAAATAAAAGAACAATTACATCAAAGGAATGACTGAAGTTCTAGTTTCTTTGTTAACTGGAAAGTGGTAGGACTAAATGAGATTCAAAATTATGAAATTCATTAGACTGACTCATAAATAACTAGCAAAAGTACTTTACAAACTTCCTGACCACAACAGGAAAAAATTTAATCCCAAATTTTTTCTTAAATTCTTTTTGAAATAAATCTTTATTAATCAATAAATAAATGGTCAGAGGATAGGAAGTTTTCTAAGACAAAAATATAAACTTTTTTTTAGGTTTTTGCAAGGCAAATGGGGTTAAGTGGCTTGCCCAAGGTAATTATTAAGTGTCTGATTCTGGTTTTGAACTCAGGTACTCCTGACTCCAGTATCAGTGCTCTATCCACTTTGCCACCTAGTTGCCCCAAAATATAAACTTTTAATAGTTATTCCGAAACATATTCCAAATCATTAATAGGTTAGAGAAATTTACATTAAAGCATCTCTGAAGTTCCACCTTACATCCATAAGACTGCCAAAGTTGACAAAATCTAAAATGATGTTAGAGAATAAATTAAGTAAAGAATTGGGAAAGCAGGTACAATAATGTAATATTGAGGGAGCTGTGAATTGGTCAACCATTCTGGAAAACAATGGCACAAACCTTTGGAGTCATCAATGATACTACTACTGGATGTTATTCCATAAGTGATCAAAGAGAAAAAGCACCCCAATGTACAGAACATTTTTTTAAGAGCATTAAAAAATCCCAGAAAGTTTTTCGGGTATTCATCAAATTAAGGAATAGATAAATAAATAAATAAATCTTATAGAATACTATAACAGTGTTTAAAAAATTATGAATGTGATAGTTTCAGAGAAATCTGAGAAGATTTGCATGAATTGATACAGAATGAAGTGAGTGGAATAAAGAGAATGATTTATATAATAATGATTCACAGCTCTACTGACACTGCACTAGTGTGTGTCTTTCCTAAAATCCTTCAATATTAGCTATCTTGATATTTTGTCATCTTTCTCATTTTGCAGGGAATTAAGTGAAATATCAGAGCTGAATTAATTTGTATTTCTTTTTCAATTGATTTGGAACATTCTTGTGGTTTATAGTTGTGATTCAACTTTTTTTTTTTTTTTTAGTTTTTGCAAGGCAATGGGGTTAAGTGGCTTGCCCAAGACCACACAGCTAGGTAATTATTAAGTGTTTGAGGCCGGATTTGAATGCAGATACTCCTGACTCCAGGGCCAGCCAGTGCTCTATCCATTGCACCACCTAGCCACACCCTGTGATTCAACTTTTGAAAAATATTTATGCTTTTTGATTTTTTTGAGGGGGAAGGATGACTTTCAATTGTAAGTTTCTGTTATATGCCTTTTGTTAAAGATATTTAATACAGAATTGTCAAACAACTTTTCTCTAATCATCATGGTGGTCTTTATTTTGTTCATGCAAAAGCTTTTAAATTTCAAGTAATCAAAATTTCTATGTTAACTTTTTGATTCCAGGTACACTTTGTTAGGTATTTCAGCTTTTAGGCATACTTGAAAGGAAGCTGACTTGGGTCTCTCCTAAAATTATTTTTTTAGGGCATAAAAAAGGGCATGAAAAAAATGAACAAAAGAAAAAATAAATAGAAAAAACAAAAGAAAAAATTTAACATTATGAATCAAGTTCTTTTCTAAGACTTGAATATAAATATAAAAAAGAAAGACCATTTTTGTCCTCAAGAAATTTTGCTTCTAATCAGCAAAAGAAGAGTCATAGGGAAGAAAGTTACAGTCTCAGAGGTCACAAATCCAAGGAGTGTAGCAATAGGCTGATCACCTTAGAGAGATAAATATTTTCTCAACTAAAAGGAGAAAAAAAGATTGATAAACACTCTTAGATCACATGATAAATGTCATAGTACTCCAAATACACTTTTAGGATAAATTTATTTTTATTATATAAATATTTTATTTATTTTCCAATTATATACAATAATAGTTTCTACCTATCAGTTTTTGGTAAGGTTTTGAATTTTACACTTTTCCCCCCACCCTCTCTTCCCTCCCCAATCCCCTCCACAGAGGGCAATCTGATAATCTTTACACTGATAAACATTTTTTTTAATAATCAAAGCTGATGACTAGTATATTGTATTTGTCTAATTAAATAAGTAGTTTTTTTTCCTAGCTGTATCCCTCAAAATTGCCACCAACAATGATTGAATCAAAAAGCTCTCAGTGTATGACAACTGCAGGAACTACATTTATGTCAAAAAATAAACATCAAATAAATGATTCAGTCATGCAGTTTGGTTCGTGCAAATGGATTTGTTGTTTTCTAAGGATGTGATCCAATTGTTGCCAGAATCTACAGAAAGATTATCTTTAAGGTTTCCTGAAGTAGGTGTTCAATGTATATTATAGAAGGAAATAGTAGAAGCAATACCACACTTTACTGTATATTGTGAAAAATTAATACTTATTAAATATATTGCAAGTCATCACTTTGTATCTAGAATTATACATCAGGAGCATACCTCACAATCTTCTTGTGGACTGATGGTTGACAAATAATCAAATTATTTTGATGCATAAAGCAATAATATTTTAACATTTGTAGGCATACCAAAACTATATGGAATTTAATATGATTTCATAATATAGACAATTATAAGAATAGATGAAAAGCATGTGGAAACAGGATGATTCCTTTTATTGTCTGCTATTAGATTTGTAATGTGGTTATCTGAATGCTAGGTGATACAATAGATAGAATGCTGAACCTGAAGACAGGAAGAACTGAACTTATTTCTGGCCTCAAGACTCTTACTAGATATATATCTCTAGCCAAGTCACTTAACCTCAGTTTCCTCATCTGTGCAAATGAGCTAGGGAAGAAAAAAGCAAACCGCTATGATGATTTTGGCAACAATACCCTAATTAGGGGTCATCAAGAGTTGGACATGACTGCAAAAATACAAACCAAAAAACAACTAAAGACATCAACAATATTTGTAGAAAGTCTATAGCAGATGAATTGACATTGTGACACTTTTATTTAGCCATAAAAAGCAATTATTTCATATTGCTATATAAGAACTGGATTGAATATTATATGTAATAGAATAATAATGGGATGAAGACATCCCAGGATAATATTAATCTCACTGAAAAAGATGAAAATTAGATTATAATGAAACATCCTTGAAAATTCAACAAAAAAACTCCACTAGAACTGGAGTATTATAACAGACAAAACTTTTATCCATAACTACATGAACATAACATTGATGCATAAAAACTATTTGAATAGATGTCAACATACTTAGTGTCATGGTTCTTAGGTCAGGAAGATATCAGTTTGACTCTTAACTCTCACACATTTTTGGCTGCATGACAATAAGCATGTCAAAATCCCTTTTTATCTTGGTAAAATGAAAATAATAATAGCATATATCTCATACGATCGTTGTGATGATCAGATGAGGTAATATCTACAAAGCAAGATGCAACCCTCAAAATGCTCTATAAATGTTCTTTCTATTATTATTATTTATTAATAGCTAAATCAAATGAAAGGCTTGCAAAATATCTAGAGACCTAATGAAAAAAAAAATTACAGAAAAGAACTCTTCCCCAAATCTCCATTTAAAATGCTTTTGGGATTGTCTTATCTTCATTTCCCTCTATTTTGTACTTCTTGGACCAGACTATATCAGGCTCCATGCCTTCGCCCAAAACCCCTTTGTGGGTAGACTTCCCCATTAGATTGTATAGTCTTTGAGCACAGAGATTATCTTTTTATTTCTTATGAGAGAGAGAGAGAGAGAGAGAGAGAGAGAGAGAGAGAGAGAGAGAGAGAGAGAGGTGGTCATTTGGAAAGGATATTTTGATTTAGAAAATCGGGTTGTTGATTAACATTCTTTTTTTAAAAAAATTATTTTATTTTTTCCAGTTATAGGTAAAGATAGTTTTCAACAGTCATTTCTTTTTGGTTTTTGCAAGGCAAACGAGGTTAAGTGGCTTGCCCAAGGCCACACAGCTAGGTAATTATTAAGTGTCTGGGGCTGGATTTGAATGCAGGTACTCCTGATTCCATGGCTGGTGTTCTATCCAATGCACCACCTAGCCACCCCATCAACGTTCATTTTTTGTAAGATTTTGTGTTTTACATTTTCCTACCTTCCTGTCTTCCCTCCTCCCTCCCTTGACATTAAGTAAGCTTATAGAGGCTATAAATGTACAATCATGTTAAACTTATTTCCCTATTAGTCATGTTGTGAAAAGAATCTGAACAAAAGGGTGGGGAAAATCATCTGATAGAAAAAAATTTTAATAAATGAAAATATGCTTTGATATGCATTCAAATTCCATAGTTTTTTAATGGATGTACATGGCATTTTCCATCACAAGTTTTTAAAACTGAAAATTGAGGGAATGCATGGAATGTGATGGAATACTATTTTGTAAGAAACCATGAGTAGGTGGATTTCAGAAGTAAAACTTGGAAATATCTACATGAACTGATACTAAGTGAAATGAATAGAACCAGGAGAACATTGTGCACATTAACAGCATCATATGATGATCAACTATGACAGACCTAGTTCTGCTCAGCAATACAAGTATCAAAGACATCATTTTCAAAGGTAATGATAACAACAATTTTATTACAGTCATTGAAGCAAGGAGAAGAAGAGAAGGTATTCACATGGGAAGTAATTTGCCCAGCATTACTCACCTAGTAAGAGTCTATACCACAAAGTGAACTTATTCTCTTTGATATTTTTACTACACCCCACTGCCTTCCCCATGCACCATCTTGAAAATATAGGTGATATAAAAGGCCTATTTTAAAGAATTTTTAGTACACATAATTTAGCATGCCAGAAAATTCTATGTTCCAAATTTTCCCCTTTGGGTTCCAAACATCATAAAACAGATACAATAAAAACTTACCTCCATAACCTCAACTGATTATTTTCTCTAACTATTATGATTGAGTTGATTTTGACTTCACTAGACCAAATAATAATAAAGGAAACCCAGATACATTTAAACTAGATACCCAAGTAGAGTGATATGATATTTCAGGATATCCTTTTAACTCTTAGATTGTATTTTTGATGATTTTTTTCTCTCCTTTACCCCTACTCTCCAAACTGGAACTATAGATCACTAATAGAATATGTTTCTCATCTGTCACTTTCTTAACCCACTAAATGAGGCATTGGCTGCTGGAAATGTTGTCATTTAATACCCACATTTCTTAGATTAGGGTTTTTTAAAGTAATATTCAGTCACTCTGTGATATGCTCAGGAGAAACCAGTCACCAAGAGGTGTGATGAAATTGGAGCATCTTTTTATGAAGCAATAAATGTGGGTGTCATCAGCAAAGTCAGAGTAGCATAAATCAGATGTTGTCAGCACCACATTGTACTTTGCTGGGAGAAAAAAAATAGGATGTAGTTGCCAGAGTGCCAAAGTAAGTCATATCTAAGTTGCTTTAATGGGGAAAGTGCCAATGTTTTCATGATTACTTCCAATGCGATGAAATCACAAGATCATAAGATCATACATTTATTGCTGAAAGGGACCTTTCAGGTCAAATCCTAAGTCCCAGACATTCTTTTTTTATACTTATATCTGTGAACTCTATTATCTAAGAAACAGTTATAGAGTAGAAAAGAACCTGAATTTGGAGTCAGATAAGGCCTATGTTTGTATCCTAAGTCTGACATTTACTGATCACTTTCCTCTCAAACTCCAAGTTTATGCTAGTGATAATTATACCTACCTTACAGAGTTATTGGAAGGTAATTCCTTGGCAAAAAGAATGAAGAAAGGAAATAAATATTTATTAATTCCTATTATATAATGTGTACTGTAATAAGCACTTTATAAATATCATCTTCAAAACAATTTGGCAAGTTTTATTCCCATTTTATATTTGAGAAAACTGAGGTCCTCAGAAATTAACTGATTTTCCCAGATTAACATAACAAATAAGTTTTTCAGGTCAGATATGAACAAGGATCTTCTTGACTCCAAACACAGAACAAAATGCTTTAAAATGTGAATTATTATAAATATTAACTATGTGACTTTGGACTCTTTTTACCTCTCTAAGTCACATTGAAATACATTAACTTGAAGTTTTCCCAACAAATATATTGATTAAGGTAAGGATGCCCACTCTCTACACTATTACTTGAAATGGGTGGAGGAATGTTAACAATAGCAAAAAGAAAACAAAGAATTAAATGTATAAATTTTAAAAAGAGAAGATAAAACTTCTATAAGTTAGGCACTACACCACCTACTTAAAATGATATATGAATTTAAGTTATGAATTTATTTAGTATTATGTTATACAATAATGTTAACATTTATCAGCAATAATGTAACATTAACATTCTAGACACATAAACTTGCTTTCATCCTTAACTGTATAGAGGACTTTTTAGGAGGACTTTACCTAATTTCTCTAAATGCTAGCAGTTTGTTGCTCTTCAAATTAATTTAAATTTATTATACTGGTTCTTGTCCATGCTCAGAGAGGATCAAAATGGTATCACTGGGTCAGGGTCAAGGTATAGTGGGTCTGACTGTGGATGATCAAACCTCCAAGAGCTAGATGTTTCTACCACAGGTTGAGCACAAAAAGTCTGTATGTCTTTGCAGAATGTAAATTTCTCGAGGGCACCATGATGTTTTTGTTTTGTCCCTCATTCATTTAGTATTCCCAAGACCAACGCAGGGCATGATGTATAATAAAAGTCTAAATGCTTATTGAATCGTTGAATTACATGTAAATGAATTAAATTGAACTGGCAACTGAATGGATAAGGGGAGGCAAGAGAAAGGGAAAAAAATCAGATTTCTCTGAGGTTATAAATCATGGGGATTGGAGAACAGAAGATTCTTCAATAGAAAGAAGTAAATTTAAAGAAGGAGCAGGTTTGAGGAGAAGATGATGAGCTCTGTTTTTAACACATTGAATTTTAGATTCTGTACTGGATCTCAAAGGTCCCATCAAGCTCTATATTCAATGATCCTAAGTGTGAGGAATTCATTAATCTATAAAAGATCAGTCATGCTCTGTGCTTCTCACTTCCATCAGCCATTTCCCTTTCCCTGAGGAATGCTCACTGAGTAAATAGCTTCTCATAGTCTTACCTGAAAATTCAACTAACCATCTGTGTAAACAAAGATTATTTTGTAGTTGTTCTGACAATTTTTTCAGGGCCATAAGACTAAGTTTCATATGTACAACTTATCTTAGTGATTTCACAGGTATTCCCTGAAGAACAAAGAAAAAAACTTCTCTAGCTGAAGTGCATTCCTTTCAAAAAGACCCTGTTTCAAAAGTACAATTCTTACAATAATTTTGTAAGGCAATTTAGTCCTTCAGAGCTCAGAGGCTGCACCCTGATTTGTGTTCAGGAGGGAATAGCCATTTGGAAGCTAGCAGCAGCAATATATTCTCAAACAACCTTTTTCCAATTACTTATTTCATGTCCAACTATTTCACAGACCTCACTTTCATCATTTTGTTTTTGTCCCCTTGGTTTCCCATTTCCTAATACCTAAGAGCCAATTCTTTACTTCCTTTGCAGCATTCCCAAAGCTCCTTCCCCCTTTCTTCAATAATCCATAACTTTAAACTATGGCATTCAACTCAACAAACATTTCTTGAGCTCCTACAATTTTTCTAGTCACTGACACTCAAATTAGCAAAGAAGCCTCCAATATCATAGACACATTCTCCAGTTCCTTGTATGTGAAATCCACTCTAAAATCTATTTCAATTCATTTATTGAGCTCCCACTATATGATAATCACTTTTCAGGTACCAGAGTTATAAAAACAAAGTTCAAAATAGTTTCTACCCTTGAAAATCTTGTATGGAAGAAAGGACAGAGAATATGTTTCTGAAGTTCTTATTATGAGTCTCACTGGATAACAGTGAGATATTCTTTGTCATCAAAGAACTTATATTATAATAGGAGAAAACAGTAAATACAGAGGTATGTTGACTAGATATAGAGTTCTGCTCTGAGGAGTCAGGGATTAGATGAGCAGAACTTTGGAGAAATCAAATACATTAAACTTCCCAAAACTGAGATGAAAAGGGCGATGGAACAGTAGAAAGAATACTGGTTCAAAAAGACTGAGAACCAAATTCAAATGCTATGTTTGAGACTCCAGAAGGTCCTCTGGGAATCAATTTCCTTATATGCAACATGAGAAGACGAAGCTAGATGTAAATACCTTCCAAATCTAACTCTATAATTCTATAACTTTAAGCACATAACTGTCTGTGTGTGTGTGTGTGTGTGTGTGTGTGTGTGTGTGTGTGTGTGTGTGTTATATATAGGGAAGCAACATATGCACAATTATCATAAACACAATACATATAGAATAAATTCAAAATAATTTCAATGAAGAAAGTTCATCATGTACTGGGTAAACACTTACATTCTGTAGGATGTGGTATCTGAGCTATGTGTTGCCACAGGATAAAAGGAAGGGAAGAAATACATGTCCAGTTTGAGCAAAAGACCCAAAGGGAGAGGAGTCATAAGAGGTATAGTGAAGGTATTCTGGCTGATTTCTCCCTTCTTGGAGAAAGGAAATCATCATGTGGCTCAGTGGATAAAGCACTGGACATAGAGTCTTGAGTCCAAATCGGAATTGGATATTTACTAGCTAGATGTGACACTGGGCAAGTGACTTAACCTCTGCCTGCCTCAGTACTCATTTATACATGGGGATAACCATAGCACCTATTTCCCAAAGCTGTGAGGATCAAAAGAGATAATATTTGTAAAGGACTTTGCAAAACTTAAAGACCTAGGTCAGTGCTAGCGGGGGTCAAACAACTGACAAATAGAAGTCTTAGATATCATTTAGTCATCTGCATAATCCCTGGGTTATTGGAAAGTCCATAGGAAGTGTCTACAAATTATTTGGCAAAATTTAAAAGGTTAAATACATAACTGTTTCAATCCAATGAGTATTTATTAAATGTTAATGACTGCTCTGACTGCTACAGATACAAAGGTAGAAAAGATAGTTTTTGTCTTCAAGGGTTTTCTATTCTATTAAAGTGAAAATACTATATTAGTAAAATATGTATGTTCACATAAATAAATTATTATTATTATTATTATTATTATTGCAGTTGGAGTGATTTGGACCAAGAGGGAAGTAACAGAATAAGGTCAAATACCTAATAAAGAAGAGACTTGGGAGTTGAACTCAGATCTTTTGACTCCAAATCCCATGTCCCTTCTATTTGACCTTACTACTTCTCTAAGTACACCTCAGTTTAGTGAATAATTATTATTTCATAGTTTAATGGGAATTGTTTTATCTCCTTCGCAAGATTCCAAACTCCATGAAGATCATAGTTGTGGTAATATAATACTTTTTAATCCTCTTTAGTGACATGAGTTTTACTCATTAAAAAAAATCATATGATTACTAAAGTAATTTTGCTTAGGAACTTATAAGGGCTTCTTAGAATCTTTTCTATTTGGATATTATAGTGACTTAGGAATAACCAATAACAACTGTTTCTGTCATCATTCCAAAATAGTTTCTGCTGGATATGGTTACTTTCAGTTACCTGTGATGAATCATTGTGTACTTCTGAGGGTTACTCATAGACTCAACAGGTAGTACAGTGCTAGGCAGTACAGTGGTTAGAACAGTAGACCTAGACCAGGAAGATCTGACACTAACTGTGTGATTCTAGGCAAGTCACTTAACCCTTCTTGCCTAGGTTTCCTCATCTGTAAAATGAGCTAGAGAAGGAAATGGCAAACCATTCCAGTTATGTGTACCAAGAAAACCCAATACAGGGTCTTGAAGAGTCAAATATGACTGAAACAAGTGAATAACAACAGACTCAACAGTAAAGAATCTTGGGAAGCACTGACTCACAAGTCGAGAGGTCTTGGATTCAAATCCTGATTCTGAGGCTTATTGCCTTTGTGATCTTAATCAAGCAAGTCATTAAAATCCCATGGGCTCACTTTTTTCAATGGTAAAATAAGGGGGTTTCAAGTCAACTAAAATTTCAGAAAACCTTTCTGATGATCCCTTCTTTAGAATGTTAGTATCTTTTAATATTATCTCCAATTCATTTTGTATATATCTTATCCATAATTGTTGCATATTGTCTTCCTCATTAGACTGTAAGCTCCTTAAGCACAGAGACTTCTCATATTTCTTTGTATCCTCAGTTCAAGGCCTGCCTAGCACATATAACAGACTCTTAATAATTGCTTGTTGGCTTGACTTGTCATGGCCTTTGAGGTCCCTTTTGGCTCCAGATCCATGATTTTATAATCTTAGAGATTAATTACTTCTACTTATCCCATTGGAATTTCTAATAAGAGCTGGCAATGAGAGGCAGAAGGGCTGAGCAGAGAGAAAACTCAGTTGGTCTGAGACATAAAGACCTAAATCTGACATGCACTGTGTTGACCTCAGATAAGTCACTTAGCCTCTAAGTGGTCCAAAGAAATGTTAGAATGCAAGTTGTAGAATGGGTGTATTTGTGTGGGGTTTCATCACTGAATATTCCCTATCCCAGGGATGTAATAGATCAGCTTTAGAGACAGACAGTTAAGACAGAGTTAGACAGAGAGATACAGGAGAAGGTGGAAGGGAGAAGAGACAGACAGAAATAGAAACAGAAACCCAGAAAATGATGCTTGTATTACTGAGTTCCTTAGACTTAATTGTATTTTCTAGAGATAGAAATTCAAATTCAGGATAGCTGCCACTAGGTGACACTGCTGAGTCATTAGTGAGAGCTTCTCCAGAAATGACAAACTGAGGCTTGGACATTTAAAAAGGTTCACTTTCTATTTTGAGTCTCTCTCTCTCTCTCTCTCTCTCTCTCTCTCTCTCTCTCTCTCTCTGTGTGTGTGTATGTGTTTGTGTTTATATGTGTGTTGGTTGGTTCTCATCCTTCAACATATAAGAAGACTAAATGACAACAGCATATTTGAGACAAATTGCTCTATGTCTGACTGTGGCTGATCAGAACAATAGGAGCTTGGAATGCTCTACCACAAGTTAGGCACAAATAGTCCACATGAACACCTGGAGTGGGTACTCCAAACTTACATATGTCATGTTTCCTTTGACCTGTTTCAATTTTGCCTTCCTCACTGATGAAGGCATGCCATTATGGGTGGTCATATGCCAGTGTCTCCCAATGACACTTTCAGGATGTCTCACTATCACTTCTTCTGATCCCTTTGTGAGCATTTGCCCTGTGAGAGTTCTCTATAAAATTGTTTATTTGGCAAACATAGGTCT
Organism: Macrotis lagotis; assembly: GCF_037893015.1. NCBI lineage: Eukaryota > Metazoa > Chordata > Mammalia > Peramelemorphia > Peramelidae > Macrotis > Macrotis lagotis. Next base: position 201,504,392 of record NC_133658.1, on the reverse strand, counting down.
GGTATTCTGACAATATGTTCAGCCCATCGTAGTTGCTCTCTTTGTAGTAAGGTTGGAATGCTAGGTAGTTCAAGAAAGGACCCCAGTGTCTGGTATCAGAATCTTCCTAAGGCAATTCGAATGGAAGCAGTTCAGTTCACTAGCATGGCACCGGGAAACTATCTAGGTTTCACTGGCATATAGCAATGAGGTCATCACAATGGCTCTGTAGACCTTCAGTTTGGTAGTCAGTATAATATATCTTCTCTCCCACACTTTATTCCAGAGCATCTCAAATATGGAGCTAGCTCTGGGCCAAGCGAGTGTCAACCTCATTGTCAATGTGCACCTCCTTGAAAAGGACACTGCCAAGGTAAGTGATCTTTTCCACAGTACTCAAAACTTCTCCATTTGCTGTAATCAATGGTTTCACATATGGATGGTGTGGTGCTGGCTGATGGAGCAATTGTGTTTTCTTGGTGTTAATTGTTAGATGAAAATTAGCACAAGCAGTAGAGAATTGATTCATACTTTGCTACATCTCAGCTTCAGAGGCTGCATTGAGTACACAATCATTTGCAAACACAAGATCATGCACCAATACTCACTCCAATTTGGTACTGGCTTGTAGCCCTTTCAAATTGAAGAATTTGCCATTAGTGTGGTAGCTGATCTTGAGGTCATGTCCATTCTCAGTGAAGGCATTTCATAACATGGCTGAAAACATCATGCTAAAAAGTACGGGAGCAAGGACACATCCTTGTTTCACTCCATTGATGACCGGGAAATCTCAAGAGCATCATCCACTATCCAGAACCTGGGCAGGCATACTGTCATGGAACTGATGTACAATACTGATGAACTTTTTTTTTTTGACATAATTTTCCATAAATTCTCATAACTGATAGGTGCATGGGATTTTCCCCCTAGACCTTTCTATATGAATCAGGATCACAGAGTTGCCAACTCCAGAACTGGAATGAACCTCAGACCCAGATCTGATTAGGAACCTCTCTACTACATCCCTAATATATATATAAATGTAGTTGAAAGGTTCTTAATCAGGCCTTAGATTGAAGATCTCATTTGAGAAGAAACCCTCTAACTCCTGAATTAGTTCATTCTATTTTGGAATAGTTCTAATGGTCTGTTTTTAATTACAAAGATATATTAAGGCTAAATCATTCCTTCTCTGTCTCTTCTTTCTCTCTCTCTATTTCTTTGGCTCTTTTTGTATTTGTTTCTGTCTCTATCTCTCTCTCTGTCTCTGTGTGTCTTTGTCTCTGTCTCTCTCTGTCTCTGTCTCTGTCTGTCTCTGTTTTTCTGTTTCTGTCTCTGTCTCTGTCTCTGTCTCTGTCTCTCTGTCTCTCTCCTCTCTCTTTCTGTCCTGATTCACTGTTCCAAGTGCTGCCTTCTGGGGCCAAACAGAGCAAACTAAATCTTTCTTTTACCTGGCACACCTTCAAATATTAAAGACAGTTTTCATGTTCTCTGTAAAATCTCCTTACATAGTCCCAGGCTATGACTTTGGTAATCTATGGTCATTTTTACCCTCTACAGGGTCCTTGACTGTCACTGGGGGTTGATAGATGTATTAAACATTGATTTTTCCTTAAAGGATACAGACTGGTGGGCTTTCTGGGTGAATGGACTCATTAATCAATTAATCGACAAGCAGTATTATCAAGGCAGGCTGACTGCCCTAATTATCCATGCTATTATTTTCATAGGGCATGACTATTAAATTCCTACTGATTACCAAAAAACCCTCCAAAATCTTTGGTTCCCTCTCCACTCAAATTCTAGCAACTTATTCAGTAACTAAGGAACTTTTTTTCTCAAAGAGTCTTATGTCTTCTACCTTTACCTTAACACTATTATAATTGTACCAGAATTCCTGGAGAAGAAAATCACAAACCATTCCAGTATCTTTGTTAGGAGAGCCTTTGGGACAGTATTGGCATTCTGTGATCCATGCATGACAAATATCTGGACATGACTGAATGACTGAGTAACAAGAAAACCAGAATTCCAAGTCATAGCTCTGCTTCATCTTTGTCCTATCTTTAAAATGTGGGAATCCTTGGAACTCATCTTTCCCATCACTATGTTCTTTCCATTGGTCCCATCAAATTTATGAATTTAATTATCACCAAATTTGTATTTCTAGCTTCAAGAATCCCAGGTTCCATTTCTACAATGACTTTTTTTTTTTTTAGATTTTTGCAAGGCAGTGGGGTTAAGTGGCTTTCTCAAGGCCACACAGCTGGGTAATTATTAAGCATCTGAGGACGTATTTGAACTCAGGTACTCCTGACTCCAGGGCCAGTGCTCTATCCACTGTGCTACCTAGCCACCCTTCATTGACTTCTTATTGTATATTTTCAGCTGGATATATTTATGGCACTATAAATTTTACCAAAACCAAAGTAAACACATTATCTCATTCTTACATCTCCTCAACATTTTTTCCTTTTCCCCAACTTTTCTGTCTTCATCATCCACACCCTGATCCTCTAAGCGATATAGGCTCAAAATCTTGAAATATGTTTGAGTCTTACAGAGGCAACATGAGTAGAAGGAGGTACTGCAAACCAAATTTAGGATTTGAGAACATAAAACAAATTCTACCCTAACTCCTAAGACTCCAGTATCTTCATTGAAATGAGGGAAATGCACTAAATGGTCTTTTAGGTCCTTTCTGAGTCTATATTTGTAATTTTTTTTATTCCTCACAGCCTACCAGTTTTAATTTTAATCCATTCTGCTTCCCATGACTCTCATCTAGACTATTGTAATAGCTTCTCATGTGGTCTCCTTGACTTCAATTTATTTCCACTCCAGCCTGATGAAATTACATATTCTCATGTAAATATATTGTATGAAATCTGAGGTACTTGAAGTAAACACTGATATACACATTTTTTTCAAAATGCTTTTTATTCATGTTTATGAATGGCATTATGAAATCACTTTTTGTCATTAGAATTAAGAAGTCATCTCCTCTAGCAACAGCTAAGATCCATAAGTGTAGTGATGTAGCCTAGGAATCTATAATTCACTATATTTTTAAACAGACTAAACGCAATTGTGTTCCAAAGCCCACTAATTAAGATATAACCCTTTAGAGTTGTTGAAAAATATTTTTGTCCTGAAGGGGAAAAAAGAACCAGCTCCAGAGACATTGAGAAATCACCTACTTATGTACAAAAGAAAGTCAGCTTAGTACAGTATCAAGAACATTTTGATTTATAGTCAGAAGATCTGGGTTCAAATTCTGCCCTGTGACTTACCACCTCTGTGACCCTGGGCAACTCACTTAATTTCTTGATTTATCAAATGAAGTAGTTGAATTAAATAGTCTTAAAGTTCCCTTTCAATTCTAAATCTCTGGTCTTATTAAAACAAGTTTTATTTTCATTTCAAAAAAGATTTATTAAGTGCTACTATATGCAAGGTACTGTGCCAACACAATTATTAAGTAAAATAGAATTAATATCAGTCCATTTCAAAAGCAAATATTTCCTACTTGATAAACACACGATGGGTATGTTTCCACAGTAGAAGGTGGCATATTGGAAATGAGTTTTAGGGCTTGCTTGCCCACTAAAAATGCCCCTTATGATAGTATCACTTGCATTATGCCTGAAGTATATAGTGGGGTCATTTCCAAGTTCAAATTCATCCAGATCAGGAAATATAAAGGTTGTTTGAAATATTAATCAATTTCAAATAATTTCTCAAAGACTTGAATGGTGAATAGTGTTTTTTGTTTGTTTTTAGTTTGCTTTTGTTTTTGTTTTTGTTCTTACACTATGTAAAAAACCTTCTTATCTGAGGATGAGGCTATCAGCCTTTTCCTGCCTTAGGGAATGTGAATTTATATCAGATGCTCAAGTTTTATAGGCTGCAGTTTTTCAAGGTAGTCCCTAGATGTCAGTAAATGCCACAAGTAACTAAGATGTGAAATGATGCTTCCTCCTTTCCTCTTCACATAAATGAATTTTATCTTTTTTTTTTATAGGGGAAAGGAGGACAAATGAAAGCTTATTTAGAGAGAGTACAGGTTACAGCTTGAATCGGAATTTACATTTTTATATCTTTTGAGATAAGAAATTTATTGTTCTATACATTTACAATAGAAAAAGAATTGTATATTAGGAATGCATTTTAATAAGTTGAATAGCACAAATATGAATACTGGGAGGATGTCTGACATTCTAAGTTACACTTTTATAAAACAGAATATTCAATAAGGAAATCCATGCAATAACTGACTGTCAAAAATGAAACACTTTAAAAGTCCTGGTATTTCTATTATATTTTGGAGGAATAGAGAATAATTATTGGAGTTGGAGGGGTTCTCTTCAGTTCAAACCCCATTTTTGAAAACTGAGGGACTTGCTCAAACCTTTAACTAACAAAGGGTAACACTGGAATTTGAACTTGCTTCTTCTAAGATCAAATCTAATGCTCATTCCACACACCACTACCACTTCACTTCTTAGGTCTGTCTTGGAAAGGAATGAAACTAATGAAAATGAAAGAAAATCATCCTAATGGTTATCAAGATGAAAAAGGAAATCATGGGGGCAGTGAGTGATGGGAGTTTGCTTTATAATTTTGTTCAATGGCATTCAGGACAGAAATTCTGATCGCTTCTTTCTGAAGATTGTTTTTCTGAAGTTGTAAAGACAAATTGCATAAAGACAAATTTGCTTTTTTTTTTCCAGGGTAAATGAGAGATAATTTTTTTCTGAGGCACCACCCCCAATTTGCCTATTTATTTCTTTATTTTTATTGTGAACCTTTGGGATCCCCAAATTATTAGACATTTCTAATGGAGAAATTTTCTCCTTCATTGGAGAGCAATTATAAATCAGAGTCCTGGAGAGTTTCCTGGAGATATGGAGAAGTTAAATAATTTGCTCATGGTCACATAAACCAGTATGTGACAAAGCAATGAAACTAAGTTTTTTGTTTGTTTTATTTTTACTCTAATCAATGAATAGAGTGCTGACACTGGAGTCACAAAGACTTCCTGCATTCAAACTCGACTTCAGAAACTTATAGGCAACTCCCTTAACTCCACTTGCCTCACTTTCCTCAACTGTAAAATGATCTGGAGAAGAAATGGGAAACCACTTTAGTAGGTTTGCCAAGAAACTCCAAATGGGTTCATCAAGAGTTTAACATGACTGAACAACAGAACAATAGCTGTTTACTCTATATCAAGCTGCTTCTCTGAATTCTTATCCAATCTAAAAAGATCCAACTCAAATGATATCTTTTCAGGAATTATTTACTAACCCCTCCCTCCACCCCTCAACATGCTTGTACCCAGAGTTTTTTTCTGGACAACTTAACTCTATGAAAATGTCCCCTTTTAACAAGGAGGGGTCCTCACTGAGTTTTGACCTGTTGGAAAGAGTTTGTCCTAATCAGGAACAAACACTACTAAATGTTATCAGAGTTTTGGCCTTAAGAAGGAGCAAAACAGAATTAGATAAACAAGCACAATTTATTGATATTTCTTTAAATCACAGGTTTTGCTATAGTACATGATGGGGTCTACCCAGAGAGTCAATACCCCCCAAAATGAAGGCCTCTCTATAATGGGTTTCAAATAATTTTGGCAATTAGGTGGGATCTGAAACATCCCCTCCAATTTGTTCAATAAAAGAAGAGTAAGTCCCCTCAACCCCAGAAGAAATGGTGACAAGGTGTGAAAAGGTGGGGGCACCTCAGGATGAGGGAGAGGAACTGACATCAGACATTTCAGTAAAATGAGTGCCATATCCTAAAAACCCTTCAAAGCAATGGAGATAACAGTGGGTGCTCTTGATGAGATTAAGAAAGTAATGTTTTTTTGTATATATAGTTAAGGGAGTTTTTTCTAAGCACCCTTTTCAATTGCTAAATTGATCTTATTAAGGGTGATCCAACTCTACTCTTAAAGTCACAGAACAGTGATTCACATATATACATATATATATATATATATATATATATACATACACACACACATGCTTATGTGTGTATACATTAAAATGGCAAAATTGATTATTGACATTTCATACTTTTCTAATGCATTGATCTTAGGGCTGTGCTTATTTTTATCCAATTTCCTAGAGACCAAGTTTTCTGAGGGCAGGGACTAATCTTTTCTATCTTCATAACATTATATGCTTTACACCCATTGAGTGCCTTAGAGCATTCACTGAGTGATACAGCAGAAATGTTTTACACCACTTTCTGCTTGCTTGGTCATGTCAAGAACCAGCTGATCCAGAAGTAAAATAGACTTGAAAGTTATAGGGAGAAGGAAGCAGGAAAGTGGAGGAGAAGGGAATAAGGGGAATGATTTAAAAAGGGGGCAGATGAGAGAGGAATAGTCAGAAGCAAAACACTTTTGAGAAGGTACAGGGTGAAAGGAGAAAGAGAGACCAGAATAAATGGGGAGAATAGGATGGAAGAACTACAGTATAGCAATAGTAACCATGAATAAAATTTTGAAGCATGTTTCTCTGATAAAGACCTCATTTCTCAAACATATAGAGAACTGAGTCAAATTTATAAAAATCAGAATCATGTCTTATTTGATAAATGATCAAAGGATATGAACAGTTCTAAGATGAGGCTATCAGTTCTATCTATGGCCATATTAAAAGGTTCTAACACTACTGATTGGAGAAATGCAAATTAAAACAATTCTGATGTACTATCTGATATCTATTAGATTGACTAATAGGACATAAAAATAAAATGATAAATGTTATGACAGATGTAGTGAAAATGATACATTAATGTAATGAAGAAATTGGGAACTGATTCAACCATTTTGGAGCTATCTGGAATTATGCCCAAAGGATTATAAAAGCATACATGTCCTTTGACCCAGGTTTGTATACCAAAAGAGATGAAAGCAAAAAGGACAAAGATATGTACAAAGTTATTTTTGATAACTCTTTTCTGGTGGCAAAGAAGTGAAAATTGAGGAGATGCCCATTAGTTGCAGAATGATTGAACAAATTCTAATTTGTGCCAATGAGGAAAATGAGTTCAAAGTAGAAATCATAGAATCATAAAAGACATTTAGTTCAACCTCTTCATGTGACAGCTGAGGAAACATGTAAAATGAAAAGAAGCTTCAGAATTGGAGGACTTGGGGCAGAGATTGACTCTGATACTTCTTGTGAGATCTTGAACAAATCCCTGAAACCCAGCTTCCATTTATAAAATGAGAAAGATGGACTAGATAAGGGAAATAGCATTTTATTTAACTTTTTTTTTGCATTCCAACCATGTGATGAGTGCTTTACAAAGAGTATTGAGATAGAACAGTATCACAAAGATTGTGAGATATATATATATATATATATATATATATATATATATATATATATTCCAATTTTATACAGTTTAGAAAATCCTAGGAATATAGTGGTTATATGACTTACTCTGGTTCACTCAGCTAGTAAATGTCAGATTAGATTTGAACTCATCTCTGCTTGACTCTTTGCCCAGTACATTGTGTCCTTAGCTATGTAGCATGGAAAGCAACCCAATCTTAAATCTACAATCTTCTGATCCTGAAATGAGGCCCAGAGAAGTTAAATAAATGTGTTAACCAGAGCCACACAGAGAATACATGAGGTTTAAATCCATATCCCCCATCTCCAAAACTAATGCTCTTTCCACTACATTTCTCAATAAACCAAATTATTTGCAATGTGTCCAGCACACTCAGGATTATTTGACTAATAAGCAAAGGTCTTCATATCTCATGAGAAATAAAAGTTCAATACTGCAAATTTAAGCATGTGAAAATCCTGGATAGCATCGATTACTGAACAACACTTTCAAATCACAGTATACAGATGACTTTTAGGAAAGCTAGTCATGCTTACAAACAGTGGTAGGAAAAGGAAAAGTCAAAAGTTTTATGTCTAAGGAATGAATAATGATTGTCTGACATCTAATTGGAATGTGAGCTCCTTCATTATAATTTGAATTCCAACAGGAATTATTTTTGTTTACATTGTATCACCAGTACTTAGCACAATATATGATACATGGGAAGCACTTGATAAATATTGTGGACTTGACTTACCACTCAAGGAACTGTTTGTTAAGTCTGGCTTTTTTTTTTGTGTGTTTGTTTTTGTTTTTGTTTTTAGGCACATCCACACCTCTAGGTGGCAGTCATTTAACAAAGAAGGATAATTCTGTGCTCTATGAGAATTTTCCAATATTTTGATTCCTACAAATTTTGATGTGGTTTGGATAAACAAGGACTTATAGGTGATTTAACTATTTTCCAAACCGATTAAAGACAGAGAAAAATATCTCCCTTAGTAAATTTGATATGTTGCTTTTCCATCCTCTCTATCTTCTCAATTACATTGAAATACCAGTTATATTCCTACATCTTTTGATAATTAAATGGGTTTATTCATTCCTTCTCAGGTGAAAGACTTGGGACCCTTAATTTACTTTCCCATTGTTCAGCTCCAATTGAATTACATGCTAATATTTCTCCATAAAAAAGAGCTCTGATAATGTATTCCCAAGTCTCTCAACAGTTTTAAGTATTTTCATAAACTCTCTCTGCCCTCTTGTTAACCAATATTTTCTTTCTTTTCTGGTCAATTATTCTGCAATGCAAAAGTTACTGCAACCATGAGGCCTCCATTTACAATTTTCCTGCAGTGTTAAGAGTCACCTTTGGTCACAGTTAGTTACACCCATCCTCCAATCTCAGACGGATTCCTGTACTTGCAGTGACATTGGCTATCTGTCAAAGCCTCAGCAATAACAAGGACTCTAGAATATGAATACATGAAGAGGAAAGGGAACCTTATCTTTTTAGTTTTTCTGAGGAATATCCCCAATTCTCTTTATCCAATGTACTGAGAATAAAAGGAATCGGGAACAAAGCACATGAATCCTTTCCTGAGGGCATTATTTGGTGTTCTGTTTGTACTGGAAGGAGCTATAGAATCTCTCACACCATTCATTATTAAGAGCATTAAAGTATGTAGAAGTTGCATAAGGTTTGCTGATGAAACGCTTGACATTTTCCATCTGTTACTATTAGTTACTCTTAATTCTTCTTCTAGTTACTTTTTATCTCCTTCCAGTGTCAATAAGGTTTTATGAGTTAATAAAGTTGATGATCTAAATTATCCAAACAGGTAAAAAGCTTAGCTGGAGCTGGGGAGAAGTGACAAGGAGAAAGATAATTCTATGGAGAAAGGACCATATATTTACCTACCAACTCTGCAACTAAGGATTGTAATGACTGATTGCTCTTTAAAGAAGAACACTAGTCTTAGGTTTTTCAACTTACACAACTCTAATGCTAGGATCTTGGAGATCATTTCATTTTAAAGTGGGGAAACTGAGACTCAGAGAAGTGAAGTGACTTCACCAAATCAAAAAAATATAGTAAAGGGACAAAAATCAGGATTTTAAGATAGATCTTTTGATTCTAGACCCAGGCTCTTACCTCTAAACCTTTTTTTCAATATAAATGAATAGGCTATCAGCTCATCTTTTATAAATTCAATTTTATTTTATTTTCAGTTTCTAATTTTCTAACCTCCTCCACTCATTAACAAAACCCATTGTAAATATTTGTAGTTAGGCAAGATATATTTCCATATTAGCTATGGCCAGAAAAAAGAGAAGAGGAAAGAAGAGGGAAGTAGAGAGTGGAAAGAAAAGAATAGAAAAAGAGAGGAGAGAAAAGGAGTAGAGAGGAGAATAGAGAAATAAGTATTCTTCAATATGCATTCTGTAGTCCATCAGTTCTTTGAAAGTGTATAGCACGTTTCATCATGAACCTTTTCTACTTTAATCACTGCATTGATTAGTTTTTAAGCCTTTCAGAATTATTTATCCATACAATATTGCTATTATTGTAAAAATTATACTTAGTCTTCTCAACCATCAGCATTTCTTATAATTCAGTAGTATCCTAAATTTCATACACCATATCTTATTCAGTCCCCAAAATGATGGATATCTCCTTAGATTTCCATTTCTTTTCATTTAAAAGTTAGTTATTACTATTTTTGTATATCCTGGAGTGGGAGGCAGGGTCTTTCAAAATCTTTGCATTTTGGTAGGTCAGTGTCACATTATTCTCCAGGTTATACTTAAGGAGTTAATTATTAGAAGATACTTCCCACCTTTCCACAGTATGGTATAATTCCAGGTATAAATGAAAGAATAGATACAAATATTAGGTACTAACTAGAGAGAATGTATATGGCAGACCAACCCTAAGACTTGAAGACCTATGTTCAAATTATTTGAATTAACTGTGTGATCCTGGGAAAGTCACTTTATCTCCTCATCTTTCAACATGTTTGGAGAAAACTTATTCATCTGTAGAAGAAGCCTGAGGGGTAGGGAGGAATGGGTTGCTGGCATGGGAAGAAGACCTGGGAATCTTACCTGAGTAGATATTGTATCTGAATCCTAACAGTTAAAATTCCTTAAAAGCAACCTCTCAAGAATTTAAATCCCTTGAAGGTAAGAATTGTTTTGCTTTTGTCTTTATATCTACAGACACTTAAATGTAGTAGATACTTGAATGTTACTATTGTTGTTCTGAACTGTGTTGCTGAACTTCAAAGCATTATATAAATTGGAGCTATTATAATTATGGGAGAAATTTTTTCTTTGGCATGAATATGTGATTTAACAGTGTTTAAATCATTGGAGTCAAGAGGCCAAGGAAGCAAGTAATTATTAAATCTGGAAGCTTGCTTGATTGGGAGGCAGGGACAGGAGAGAGAAGAAACATTTAAGAGCAAGGGTTAAAAAAAAAGAGAGGGGGAGGAACAAATGCCCTAGTCCTTTTTTTGCTACAAATATTTTTATTGATCTTTTATTTTTACAAATACATGTTATGGAAATTTTTCACCATTCATCCATATTCATATGTATATTTTTAAGTAACAAAATTTCCTTCCACCCTCCCTTCCCACCCCTTTCCCCTTGCTCTTTTGAGGTTAAGGTTTTGGGAGTTCTTACTATTTTAAATTTTGTAGGTCTATCTAGATAATGTTGGATAGAAATTCCCCAGTGCTTTTCTTAACACTTTCCACATCTCAAGAATAGAGAGATTGGCTGTCAGGAAGCAGAAATGAAGGTTACTCACACTCTGGTGATGCCATTGACAAAGCTCAGAATAGATGCTAAGTCAGACTGTAGTCAAATCATGTGGAATCTCCCCAGAGTGTGGTTGGAATAATTCCTGTTACTGAGAACAGAATTGGAGACACTCCTGCTTTCCTTTCTCTTGCATTGCTTTGACAGGCACCAAGACTGTATCTCTAATACTGGTCTCTAAGGAGTTTTACCATTTGTTTCTGTTTTACCATTTCTTTTAAACTAATAAGATTGCATGATTATTCCTTGCAATACTGATTTGTATGTGTGCTCTGGGGGGAGTGGGGGTGATAAATTCAGGTAAAATGTATATGGGGAAAAGAATTAAGAGATTTTTATACAATAATATAGAAGACAAAGTGGATAGTGTACCAAGTCTTGACTCAGGAAGACCTGAGTTCAAATTTGACCCCAGAAATTTGAGTGGATCTTTTAATCTTGTTTATCTTAGTTTCCTTCATCTGTAAAAAGGGTGAATCTTCGCTCTCATCAGAGGTGGCTAGGAGAGGAAACAGCATATATACTCAGTGGGGTATAGACATCTGGAGTAAGAAGGAGGGGGGAGCAGGGGGAAGGGGTGGGGATGTGAATAAAGGAGGAGAGGATGGACCATGGGGAGAGAGTGGTCAGTTATAACACATTTTCTTTTTTACTTCTTGCAAGGGGCTGGGATTGGATGGCCTGCCTGGGACCATAGGGCTGGGTGGATGCTGGGTAAGCAGTGGTATGGGGGCTCAGGGCCTCTTGGCCCCAGGGCCATGGATCCGTCTGCTGCACCACTCAGCGACCCTACAGCAGAGTCAGAGTGAAAGGAGAGAGAAAATATAGTATATGGTAGTGGAGAAATATGAAAAGAGGGAGTTGCCATCAGCAATGGCAATGGTGGAAAAATATGGAAGTAACTTTTGTGATTCATTTATCATAAAGAATGTGATCTACCAGCGACAGAGTTGGTGATGTTGGAACACAGACTGAAGCACATTTTTTAGTATTATTATTTGGGGGAGGGGTACAGGGCAAATGGGACTGGGTGGCCTGCCTGGGGCCGCATAGCAGGATGATCGTTGGGTGTCTGAGGCCGGATTTGGACCCGGGTGCTCCTGGCTCAAGGGCCAGTGCTCTGTCTGCCACCCAGCCGCCCCCACTATTATTACTATTTTATTTTATTTTGGGTCTTCTTTTCATTTTTTGGTTTTTGCAGGGCAGTGGGGTTGGGGTGGCTTACATCTCACACAGCTGGGTGATTGTGGGGTATATGGGCCCGATATGGGCTCTGGTACTCCTGGCTCCAGGGCTGGTGCTCCATCCACTGCACCACCTGGCCATACCTACAATTTTTACTATTATTTTTTAAATTTAAATTTAAATTTTTTTCTCTCCCCTTTGCTTTATCGCTCAAGTGAGTCTATATTTTTTGGGGGAGGGGCTATTTTGCTTACTCTTAAGCAAGAATATTTTATTAATGTATAAAAAACATTATTTGTAAAAAATGAGAATAAATATTAAATTTAAAAAAAAGAGCTGGAAAAGGAAATAGCATAGCATTCCAGTACCTGTGAAAGAGGTAAAGACTTTCTGACTAATCTCTTAAATGAACCACCTGAGGTTTTGAAATAAAGAAGAAATAATTTAATGATTTATACATGTACAATTTCTCAAAAGCAGAGTCCATTATACACACAAATGAGTCAAATAACTTAATGGAGACTACTTCTGGTAGACATGATAGCATCTCAAGTAATTTTCTTTTTTTTCTCATTGTTCTCTCCAGGGGGAGAGAGGAAGCCCATAAAAGGAAGCCCATGACTATGGAACACAAAATATTGTTAAAATTCCCTCTCAGTCACTGCAAATAATGTTGAGCAAGTCATATAACCTCTCTGAGCTTTATTTCCCTTCTCTATAAAATGAGGAGATTTGACTAGGTAGCCTCTGTTCCTTTTGAGAGCTAAAAATCTACTTTCCTTTGATCTTATCTTTTCACACTCTACAAAGCAATATACTAAGTACAGAAGATACAAATAGAAAAACAAGAGAATCCAACTTTAAAATCCAACTGATAGTAACAATATAAATAGGGGAATATAAACTACAATAATAAAAAAGGTCTTATGGTATATATGGTTCAATAGCAAAATAATATCTCAACAAGATTGGACAATGGTTATAAAGGCTGGGTTAGGAGCATGGTCAGTCTTCTGCTATTTCTGGGATTATTGGCTTTACCATTGCTTCAGTGACAGTTAGTTGGTATGCAGGTGATGGTGTGCATAACAGAATCCTTCTCCATAGAAGCCAGAAGGTCCAAGAGGAGAATGAGATGGAGGCAGCGACATAGAAACCAAGGCAACCAAGTATTCTGAAAGAAGGACAGTAATGGTCAAGGACTGAGGAATGACCATGAATTTAGAAGTTTAGAAACCATTGGTAACATTGAAGAGAAAGGTTTCAGTCTAGGTTGAAAGTCAGAAAACAAACATGGCTGAGGTAGTGATGGAAACAGGTATAAATAACTTTTTTTCAAGAGTGAGAGGGGACAGCTAGGTGGTGGCTAGGTGGCGCAATGGATAGAGCACTGGCCCTGGAGTCAGGAGTACCTGAGTTCAAATCCGGCCTCAGACTCTTAATAATTATCTAGCTGTGTGACCTTGGGCAAGCCACTTAACCCCATTGTGTTGCAAAAAGCTAAAAAAAAAAAGTGAAAGAGAAACATAAGATAAAATTTGCTGGAGACACCATAATAAAGTAGAAAGAACACTGAATTATATTATAGATGTTTGGGGAGTAAATCACTCAACTTCCTTCTGTATCAGTTTTGTTATTGGCAAATGCAATTTAGAAAGACTTAGATTCAAACCTTAGAATTACTACTTAGTTCCTATATGACCTTGGGAAGGTCTGTTCAATATCCTAAGCTTGATATCTCCTCTTTCTTTCTTTCTTTCTTTCTTTCTTTCTTTCTTTCTTTCTTTCTTTCTTTCTTTCTTTCTTTCTTTCTTTCTTTCTTTCTTTCTTTCTTTCTTTCTTTCTCTCTCTCTCCCTCCCTCCCTCCCTCCCTCTCTCCTTCCTTCTTTCCTTCCTTCCTTCCTTCCTTCCTTCCTTCCTTCCTTCCTTCCTTCCTTCCTTCCTTCCTTCCTTTCTTTCTCTTCTTCTTCTTCTTCTTCCTCCTCCTCCTCCTTCTTTCTTCTTTCTTTCTTTTTCTTCTTTCTTCTTCTTCCCCCTCCTCCTTTTTTAGCAAGGCAATGGAGTTAAGTGAATTGCCCAAAGTCACACAGTAAGTATCACGTCTCTGAGGCTAAATTTGAACTCAGATCCTCTTGCTTTCAGGGCCAATGCTCTATCCACTGCACCACCTAGATGCCATAGATGTCTCCTTTTTAAAAGTGAAATAGTTGTGCCAAATTACCTCTCAGGTCTATTTCAGATCTATTGCTTGTTAATTTAAATGGATGTTATTGTTTTAAGATAATTTTAGTATTTCTAGTAGACTTGCTTTTAGGGGGATTTCTATTTTTTGAGGAATATATTTTAAAGATTTTAATTTAAGGGTGATATAATGTGCCATGGATAGCTTAGTGGCACAGTAGATAGAGTGCCAGGAATCAGGAAGATTCATCTTCCTCAGCTCAAATCTGGTCTCTGACACTAACTAGTTATGGAACCCTGGGCAAGCCACATGACCTGTTTGCTGCTGTTTCCTCATCTGTAAAATGAACTGAATAAGGAAACTGTAAACCACTCCAATACTGTTGCCAAGTAAACCCTAAATGGGGTCATGAAGAGATGAAAGTGAAAAATATATGAACAACAACAAAATGTGGCATGGTGGACAGAAAGATGAACTTTGTATCAAATGGACTTAGATTCAAATCCTGTCTTTTTTTGTGGAACCTTTGATATAGATGTCAAAATGTGTAAGTCAGTTCATGAGGACTTAGGAAGTCCTGGGTTCAAATCCAAAGTCAGATACTTATTGACTATGTCACTTTCAGGAAATCACCTAACCTCTCTGTGCCTCAGATTCCTCAAGTTTAAAATAAAAAGGCTAGACTTAATACCCTGTTAGGTTCATTCTAATTCTAAATCCATGATTCTAGGTTTACTGTTCACTTAATCTTGGTGAGTTCTCAGGCAGATAATTGCTTAGGACTTATCTTTTTGAGGCATAGATAGACTATGATCTACATCTGTAGAGGGTAATTCCCACACCAGAAATTCTCCAAAGATGAAGAAATTCCAGATCTTTCCCAAATTTAATTTTGCTAGATGGGTCTTCTCACTCTACTCTCTTAGGGAAAAAAACTCCTTCCAGCTTTAAATTCTATTTTCCTAAATAAAGGGAATTATTTCTTACATTCCCTACCTCACAGGGCTGTTGTGAGAACAGCATGAGATAAACCACAGGAAAATATCTTAAAAACATCTCATGATTTTCTGGAAGCACAAGAATTAACATATGATTTTATGTATTTATTAGTCAATATTTTTGAGATGGCACCCAGCTATTTTTTTACCCCAAATCCTCTAAGATCCAGTGTAAGGTGGCTTCACAACTCATATTTTGTCTTGACATTTCTTTCAAGTTCCATGTAATGACTTGTCAATCAAAGCTGGAAACAGCTCCACCTTAGTAACTTGTCCAAACTTTGTAGCTCTGGTATGGTACACTGCACAATGCATCTTGCTGAGAGGACTTATGCAAGCTATTTCTGTACCACTGTCAACTCTTTTTAGTCTGAAAATGAAGAATTGAGGTACAGCTAAAGGCAGTGTGTGCTGAAAAGCTAATAATACTAATACCTTCCATATAGTTAGCATTTTATGCTTTGGAAAGCACTTTCTAACACCTTATCTCACTTCATTCTCTTAACTATTATACAGAGCACTTAGGACAACATTTCTTGTTTGACAGAAAAAAATAAAATAATTGATTTATAAAATATCAGACCTAGAAGGATAGTTTAGGAGGAAAAAAACATTGTCTCTGGGTTCAGATTCTGATTCACTTGGACAAGTTGCCTCATTTGTAAAATGAAGATGTCCTGTGAGATTGCTTCCATATTTAGATTTATAATTGTTCTTGTTCAGTTGTTTCAATTATGACCACCTCTTCATGATCCCATTTGGAGTTTTCTTGGTAGATACAGAAGCAATTTGCCATTTCCTCTGTAGCTCATTTTACAGATGAGGAATTGAGGTAAATTGGTTGTGGTAACTTGGGTCACAGGGTCTGAAGTCAGATTTGAACTTAGAAAGATGAGTCTTCCTGACTCCAGTTTCAACACTTTAGCTACTTTGATATCTAGCTGCTCAGAGAATTATGATATTAAGAGAAGCTGGGAAAAGGAAGGTCCCTTGTAGTCCATGAAACTGAATGTTCTAATTTTGCAAAAAGAAAAGCCTGAGATTCAGAGGAGAGAAATGATTTGCCCAAGGTTTAAGATGAGTTTTAGTAACAGAACTAGAATTAGAGCCAATGTTTCCAAACTAGCTGCTCTACACTTTTTTCCCCCTATGCTACACAGAATACCTAAAAAGCAAAAAGCAAATTAGAGACAGAGGTAGGACAAGATAGTAGATCACCTGAATAATTAATCATCTACTTGATTAGTAAGTAATTATTAAGTGACTTTTTTTTAAACAAAACACTGTATTAAACTGGAAGTATAAAGTTAAAAGTGAAACAGGCTTCTTTTCCAAATGGGCCTATATTCTATCTGGAAAACATATAAATAAGTAGAGATACAAAATGAATTTATGCAAAATGAACACAGTACTCTTCAGGAGAGAGCTCTATCAATCAAAGATAGTGCTTAAGCTGAGTCTTGAAAGAAACAAAAGATTCTAAGAGGTAAAAGTGAGGAGGAGGATATTCCATGTTTGCAAGATGGCCAGTATAAAGCTACAGAAATGAGAAAAAAGTATCATTTTATATCTATGTATCCATCCATCTATCCATCCCCTCCCCTCCCCTTCTCTATTTGTCTTCTATATGTGTGTGTGTGTGTGTGTGTGTGTGCATGTTACCAGTTTGTGGAAAGTAAGAGGTCTGATCTGTCT
The DNA here is from genome assembly GCF_037893015.1 of Macrotis lagotis. NCBI lineage: Eukaryota > Metazoa > Chordata > Mammalia > Peramelemorphia > Peramelidae > Macrotis > Macrotis lagotis. The sequence continues at coordinate 201,487,169 of NC_133658.1, read as the reverse complement.
AATGAATAGAATGTGTAGTGATAAGATATAAAAAAGATTGGGAAGGTTTTGAAAGACAGATTATGAAATTTATTTTTTATTCTAGAGGTAAGAAGGAGCCAATGGAATCTGTTGATCAATCAGTCAATCAATAAACATTTATTAAGAACTTAGTGGATAGTTTTGTGGCATAGTAAATAGAGTGCTGGGTCTGAGTCAAGAAGACTCATCTTTTTGAGTTCAAATCCAGCCTCAGATACTAACTGTGCAAGTCACTTAAACTTTAGTTTTCACATCTATAAAATTAGCTAGAGAAAAAAAAAGCTAATCAGACCAGTATCTTTGCCAAGAAAACCACAATGGGGTCACAAAGAGTTGAACATGACTGAAAAATGACTGAAAAGTACTTATTAGGTACCAGGTACTGTGTTAAGCACTAGGAATACAAAGGGAAAATGACATGGTTAGACCCATGCCTTAGGAAAATTACTTTGATAGTTACACAGGAGGGTTGTTTACCCTAAAATCCTATTCCAAATAAGCACTTTTTAGTGTGAAACTGTCTTGGTGGACTTTCTCTTCTTGGTATGACTCTATAAACAAAAACACTAAAAAGAAATATGGCTGAAGAAGAAGAAGTCTCTAAAATCTCTTGGAATAATCCAATCAACAATTCTAATGAAGAAGAAAAGTAAGAATCTAAGCATCTAAGTGATTGATAAACTTTATAAAACTATATACATGTATATTGACAAATGGGGTTCAAACTGTAAGAATATATTTCTCATGGAGTTTAATATTCATAGTAAGTTGATGCTCAAAGAAAATAATAAAGATATTTCAAAATACTTTTTTGTTTTAGCCAGGTTTATAATTAGATTTTTAACGAAAAAGCTTGGACTACTGGGAAGAGAAAATTTAATATCAACAGACAACACTGGGAAGATAGGACAATGTAGCTTCTGTTCATCCACCAAGATGAATTAATAGAAAGGCATGTAAGACTAACACTAGCTTGACAATAGAAGAAAAAATTCTTAGCCTTTCAAATCAATTGCATAGCAAAGCAATAAAAGAAAAACAGCAAATATTCATATAAGCAGTTTATCAGACAAGTTATCTGCAAGTTAATGAAATAATAGGATGCTAAGCCTTGTTTGGGCTTGTAATTGCCTCTGTCTAACTGTAAAAATTGAATTGGCTGTCTTAGTCAAAGGGATCAGAGATGCCTCTTTGGTTTAGATCTCCAAAAGTTGTGGGATCATTATGTCAGTCAGAATTAGCACTCATTTTCTTTTTATCTTTCCAAAAGATCTGCACAAAGGGGTACAAAGATCAGAAAATAGTGCCCTGAAAGAGAATTTTGACCTTGGTGACTATGAATTGACATCACCATCCAGACCCTATCAGCATCAGAAAAGAATTAAGTTGGAGAAGTGACAGCAAAAGTTCCCAGACACCAAGTTCCTAATCCTGGCCAACAAGACAAAAGGGTACTGGAATTTCTCCCATTAGAGATATCAATTTGCCCACCAATTTTGGAAAACAATTTGTCATTATGTAAGAAAAATTATGAAACTTCCCAAACTCTTTGACCCAGAAATCCTCCTATTGGTTTTATAACCTTAAGTAACTTATTGACATTCTAGCTGTATGAAAGTTTTGAAAGCAATATTATTTGGTATATTAAATTGGAAGCAATTTGTTTGCTCTATGATAGAGGAAAATGACTGAATCCATTTTAATGAATATAATGGAATGAGTGAAACATAAAGTGTGATGAACAAAAAGCATTCAAAGAAACATGAAAAGGCATGCCTGAAATATTGCAGTGAAATCAAAACAAAATAAAAAAATATATACCCAAATAGTAAAACTATATAAATGAAAATAACTTGAAAACATTTCTGAAAATGCATTAGACAAAGTGTATATTCAGTCTACAACTATACTTCCTTTTAATAATCTGAAAAATACTAAAATGTTAGGTTGCCTGTACTATCAGCCCTGATCACTCTAATATTGCTTTCATTGATTACTTCTAAGGATTAACCACTATGGGAGATTGATGGCAGTACACTGATCAATTGCTTTACTTGTTCAATAAAATATCAATAAAATGAAAAGAATTTTTAAAAATATTATTTTTATTATTTTAATATTATTTAAAATATTTTTATTGATGTTTAGAATGCAACAGTAGGTACTGGGGGTATATCTAGTATATAGGATTAAGGGAGTTTATTTGGAGCAATTGGAAGAATAGATTTTACAAAGGAGATAGATAACAGTGCTGCATTGACCCTAGGATTTATGGTTGCATTTTAGCATAGGGGAAGGGTCTGAAGGGTTCAGTATATGCCCTTGTAATCATTGTGTTATCTGTTCCTTATATTACTTGTAACAAAGTTGCTTTAAGTTTAAATGCCATTTTATCTTGAAGGAGAATAATTGAATGTCTATAAGACTAAGACAAAATTAAACTATACATAAATCAGTGCTGTTCAAGTTTCTGTCATCAGGTATGCAGTCAGTTCAATATAATTAAGATCCCCCCCCACCAATACACAACATTCCATCAGTAATGAAGAGATGCAGGATTAGAGCCATAATGCATTTAAACTATCCTTGTTCTAGATCTTCCTGACTGAGAGCCACATATATATTTTAGATCATGTGCCCTAGTCAGCTCTTTGGGGTTCATGTTCTGAGTAGAATGATTAATGTCCAAAATATTTATGAATATACCATATAACACAAGTCCATCTTATCATGATAACTATTATTTTGATAGACTTTCATAATTTACTAAATGTTTTAGCTATTTAAGATAGAATCATTACTGAAGTATTGCCCCTCTGCTCTGAATCTGCAAATGTTAGACAAGGAATTTAGTTTGAGGAGTTTCTGACCACCCAGAAGAAAAATTAGGTTCCTATTCTCACAATCTTTTGTTTGTTATCTCACTGCCTTGGATTCCTAGAGACTTGACTCACATCTAGAGACTCCTTTGAGGGAATAAGTGAGGTGTTGGGAAATAATGGAACAGGTACATATTTGTTACAAATAAAAGGCTATCAATAACAGTTACTATTATAGTCTTCCAAGGAGTTGAGTTTAGTATTAGAATGGGAAATCCTTTTTGGGATTAATGAACATACATTTTATATTTCACCTTGACTCTGTACTGTGCAAATAATACTTTATCTTTTGGAAAGGTATGTTAGGGCTTTGATTTAGTCTCTAAAAGTAAAAGGCATTAGATCCAAGGCTCTCTCAGCTTCTAATTTTCATGAAACTTTCTCCATATAAGGATACATTCTTCTTAGCATTACTGTTCAGTGCTCAATCATAAAGCAAAAACTAATCTAACAAACAAGACAACAACAAACAAACCAAAAAGAATAGGAGGTAGCCAATAGCAGAAACTGAACTTCAAATAGTTCAAATAATTATATTGTCCATACTATGATAGGGCAAAAGTGTGCTGCCTGTTCCCTATCCTTCAATGGAAAATTGAACAGTTATGCCAGAATGCCAGAATGTAAAGCTAAGAAAGGAGAAACATTGAGGGTGTATACTTCCCTTTCAAAGATTCACTGAGTCATTGATTGTTCTTCCTCAGCCACCTATAAGAGATTGGTTTTATTTTCTTCAAAGAGCCCATGTCCCTTATTGTTGAGTCATGCATGATCCAACAAAGCAACTAAGGGTTTGCAAATCCTGGAGTGCTCAAGTACTAAGAAAATATACAGGCAGACTGGGAAGTTCTATATAGGCTCTCTGAAAGCTCTCATTGAACTTCTTATACCTGTTGTAATGAAAATTCCTGAATTGAAAAAGGGTTTGACTTAGTTATTGCCCAAGGATCATTCCATTATTAATGAGTCCAATATCATGGATGAAAAGATACTAATGGATTACGGAAGTGCAAATTAAAATAGATCTAAAATATTACATCATATTGGCAAAGATAGCAAACAATGGGAAAATTCAATATGGGGAAACAAGTATACTAATTCATTGCTAATGGTTCTATCAATTTGTCCGATTATTTTGGAAAGCATTTTATACTCAAGGGAAATGCCAATTTAAGCCATGTCCATTCTAAAGTATTTCAAGGTCAGTTAAAAAGGGGAAGATGACAGAATTTTATTTTGTTTTTCCTTCTCCTTAAGAAATTCCTTGCAAAAACCATCAATAACTTATGTAGGTCATATTTTTATTCATGCAACAGTTGATGCTTATCATAATCCAATAAAGTAGAGTGTAAGTTTATTATGAGTGAATTTATGGGTTCATTTACTTTTTAAATTATTCAACCATGCGATATTATTTTCACCTGAGGATTGGTAATCTTTCTTCATAGTATTTAATTCATCATGAACTGCCTGTGTAATGTATACTAACTGAATTTGCACAAATTCTATAAGAGTAAATCTAATTGAGCAAACACCTCCTAAGATTAACATCCTCTACCTTGATTGAATGTCATAAGTGTATGAAGTACACCACATGTGAAACACCAATTGATATTAAATAAAGCTTAGTTCAGTGAGACTTTACTCATTTTCTCCACTGAATATAAATTTTTCCAAGAGCAAGAATACTTTAGGTAAAAAATAGTGTCTTTAAAATCATAGGTGTTTTACATCAACAATACTCATGAGAAGGAAGGGGAGGATAACAGCTGATATTAATTATATCACCTGAACAGAATTTTATATATTTCATAATTTGCTGAGTACATCCAGTCCCTGTTTATTAAAATTCCTTAGCTTTTTACCCTTGTTCATGTGGAGAGCATTTTTGTTTTTCTCTCCCACTGAATTCCCATGCCCAGAAACTTTGTGCAGAATGTTAATTTTGTGAACTGAGAGTATTTCATTGTATGGGTGCTGCTGGATTACAGAATCATAAAATTCAGGTTCAGATAAGAAGTACCAAGGAAGAATGGTTATAATTGACCAAGGTTTAATTGAAACTGTGTGGCATGGACTTTAAGAGAGACAGACCATGTTCAGAGGAGCTTATTAGAGTTAGCTAAATGTTAATAGTAACAGAATTATAAATTCCAAGAGATCATTATTCTTTCTCAACAGTATATTTTTCAAACTTCAGTTTAGATAAGAAATTCAGTATCACTTCTCCATTTGAGTTTTTAAATATATTAAAAATGATAAGACAGTAGATCAGCACAATTGATGTAATGAAAATATAGCTCTGGGTATCCCTGAATGGCCTTGTCATCACAGACTTCTTAGTGTAAGAAAATTATTTCCTCATGGGAGAAAGCAGTGGTAGTGCTGGATCATCTTGAAGGATAAGATATTTTCTCTGATGCTCATGACTTTTCAAATCTTTTCAAAATAAGAAGTGAATTCAAGAAGCAAAGTGCATTGTTGTCCACAATCTTAGATACCAAGATCCCTAATGAGGTTACAAATCAATGAACTATTAAGGGAACATAAGGGGATAAGAGTGAACTCAATTTCAAGAACTGATGATGGAGACATAGGTCTAAAACACTATGGATACTATAAATACATATATATATATATATATATATAGTGTGTAATTATATAATTTCATTCTCTTTTGTTTTGTTTGGAAAGGATTTTAAAAGAGGGAGGGGATGGAGAAAGAAAGAAAAAAGGAATGTGTAATTTACTTCAAGTTAATGGCGAATAATGAAGGAACAATGCTGAGGTCTCACAGGAAAAAGGACTTTTAGGAGAATGGGTGAAATGGTAAAATGAAAAATTGAAAAGGAGAAAAATATTAATTCAGTGGTGGAGGGCACCATAGAAAAACATTCCCAAAGAGAATAGGAAGAGATATTCTACAATGAGAGATGAAGACCTTGCAAGGGATATAATCTGTAGGGTTTAGATGTTTGGGAGATAGTTAACCTCTGAAAGAATGTTGTGCTTCCATGGACAACATCCTGCCTCAGGTGATAGGCATCTTTATAGTTTCTGATGGACAACTGATCTCTAAAAGAGTGAAAGGGCATCAACAGGTAAATGTTTAACAACTCTAGCATTTTTTCCAACATTTTCTTAAGACTTATTGTTGAGTCATTTTTCAGTCATATCTGACATGACTACATTTGGGGTTCTCTTGGTAAAGATAACTAAGATGGTTTGCCATTTTCTTCTCCAGTTCATTTTATAGATGAGGAAACTGAGGTAAATAGGGTTAAGAGACTTGCACTAGGTCACATAGTTAATAAATGAGGTCAGATTTGAATTTTCAAAGATGAGTCTTCCTGATTCCAAACCTGCAATATTGATTCTGCTGTGCCACTGCCCCTTTCTTAAGACCAGGCAGTCAATAAAACAATAAATCAAGCTCTTATTTGTAGTGTTTGCTGATTTTCAAGGTATAAATGCTCAACCTGAAATTTTCATAATCAGCTCTCCTAAGTGGGTATGAGCTAGTTTCATGCCAGCCAGCATACTCCTGAATAGCTTGAACCCAGAGAGGAGATTTGATGGCTAATAGGGGAAAATGATCATGAAAAAGGCAGAGACAGCAATACATGTCACAATTACATACACAGAAAATTACCATAGAGCAGTACATAATTCCATGAGCAAAAAGGGACTAATGAAGTTATAAATATATATAAATACTATGAGTCAAACAATATAAGTTTAGAAAAGATAGAAACCAAAGAGGAATAATGAATGAAATGAGAGAAAAATTTCTATTTTAGTAAAAAAAAAATTTCTGGAAAAAAAATAAGTTCCATGGAGTACCGGCCCTGGAGTCAGGAGTACCTGAGTTCAAATCTGACCTCAGACATTTAATAATTACCTCTTTGTGTGGCCTTGGGCAAGCCACTTAACCCCATTTGTCTTGCAAAAAACATGAAAAACAATAAGTTCCACATGAAAGAGAAGAAAGGATATTAATTGACTACTTGTGAGAGGGAGAAAAAGAGAGAAAGCAAGAGACAGAGAGAGAAAGAGAGACAGACAGAGAGAGAGAGAGAGACAAAGAAAATAGTTAAATAAGTACGTCAGAAGTATTAAATAAGTAGAAAGGAAGAAAAGGAATTAATAATTTAACTAAAACTTCCAAATTAAACAAAAACATGGCAAATTTAAAGGGAGAGCTTGAAAGAAATAAAGTTGCCTTAAACGAGATTAAAGAAAAATATTAAAAGTACAAATCACTATGGAAGAAAGGAAGGGATTCTAAATTTTTTAAAGTTAAAATATTAGAGATAAATGGAAGAAAATACAAACAAAACTTTCATACTTTAATTGATAAATTAAATAATCCAATAAAACAAATCAATGCTTGAGAAAATAAAATTCTTTAATCTAATGCTTAAAAAAACACAATTTAAGAAAACTGTATATAAAATAAAAATGAGGCATTGGGTCAAAATCTGGTATATATGTATATATATGTATATACATATATATATATATATATATATCACGAATGCAAAAAAAATTAGAAGTTCCAATCATGCAGCAATACATAACAAACCAAGAAAAGAGTACGACATCAAAAGAGAGAAACAAGGAAAATTCATTAAAATGAAAGTAATCATAGATAAAAATAGATATCAATATTGAACTATGTGTTTTAAATGCTTTAGTATCTAAATTCATAAAAGAAAAATTAACTTAATTATAAGAAATAGACAGTAATATATTAGTGACTAGTAACTTTGATTATCAGTTTTGTTCAAATCTAAAAAAAGATGAAGAAAGGTAGACTAAATAATTTAAGAAGTTTCTGGAGAAACAAGAGCTAAAATATTTATGATATCTTCTAGAAATATTAGTGCATTACAACCCTGAGATATCATTTAAAATCAATAATGCAGGATAAAATGATTGAAAGGGAAAGCAATAATGCTGGAGGGGAGATGGAAAAAATTAGAATATCAGTTCATCATTGGTGAAATTGTGAATTGATACAATAATTTTGGAGAACAATCTGGAATCATGCCCAAAGAGTTATTAAACTGCCTATACCCTTTGACCCAGAAATACCACTACTAAGTCTTTTTCCAAAGATGAAAAGAAAAATAACCAATAAGTTCTTAAATATTTATAGCAGCTCTCTTAATGGTGTCAAAGGATTGGAAAATGCAGGAAAGTTCATCAATTGGGAAATGGCTGAAGAAGTTGTGGATATAATTGTGATGGAATACTACTGTACTATTAAAAATTGATGAACTTAATAATTTTATAAAAGTATGGATAAAATTGCACAAAATAATGAAGTACAAAATAAGTAGAACCATGATAATATTGTATATAGTAAGAACAATATATATTTTTTTAGTATTTGCAAGGCAGTGGGGTTAAGGGACTTGTCCAAGGTCACACAGCTAGGTAATTATTGTTTGAGATTGAGTGATCACCTCACCCCAGGGTATAGCCCACTACTGATCAAAGACAAAAGTATTTAACAGTTTCAATCACTCCCTCCAGGCCAAGGGAGAGGGCCTCAATTAAAGTCACAGACACTCCAGAGAAAGCAACCAGCACCCCATACTGGCCAGCTGGAGAGATTACACTCAGTTATCAAAGCCTCTGGGGATCCCAACACCAAACTTCTGTAAACCAGCCCCTCCCCAACTCAAGGTCTTAGTAAAATGAAGAAAAGCCAGCAGACAGGAGGGTCCATAGAAAAATTCTTGGAAGGAAAAGCCCCTAACTCAGGGAGACCTAGAACCTCTGAGGAGAATATGATCTGGTCTCCAGCACAAAAGACTTCCTTGAATAAATAAGGAAAGAGTTTAAAAATCAATTGATAAGTTTGGGACAAGAAACCCAAGAGAAGATTAACACCTTGCAACAAAAGAGCAAATGACTGGAAAATAAAATTGCACACATACAAAATGAGAATAACTCTCTCAGATCCTCAACTGGGCAAATGCAAAAAGAAAATAATTCTCTCAAAACCTCAATTGGTCATACAGAAAGTTCTTTCAAAAATAGAATTGACCAATTTGAAAAGGAGTTACAAAAGGTAAATGAAGAAAAATCATCTCTAAAAAAAAAAACAATGGAGTCTGCAGAAACTAATGACTTCATGAGATAGCAAAAGCCTATTAAACAAAACCAAAAAATAGAAAAAATAGAAGAAAATGTAAAATACCTCATCAGCAAAACCACTGACCTCGAGAATAGATTGAGGAGGGACAACCTGAGAATTATAGGTCTTCCTGAAAAACACTAAAGAGAAAAAAAAAACCCTGGCCTTAATATTACAGGATTTAGTGATGGAACATTGCCCTGATATCATGGAACCAGAGGGCAAAATAGTTATTGACAGAATAAATTGCTTCCTTCTGGAAAGAGATCCTAAAATGAAAACACCAAGGAATGTTGTGGTCAAATTTCAAAACTATCAGACAAAAGAGAAAACCCTGCAAGCAGCCAGAAAGAAACAATTTAGATACCAAGGAGACACAGTAAGAATTGCACAGGACATGACTGTATCAACACTAAGGGTTTGAAGGGCGTGGAACAAGATATTCTGAAGAGCAAGGGAGCTTGGAATGCAGCCAAGAATCCATTCTTCAGCAAAGTTGAGCCTTCTCTTTCAGGGGAAAAGATGGTCATTTAACAAAATGGAAGACTTCCAACAATTCCTGATGAAAAAATCAGAGCTAAATAGAAAATTTGGACATCAAACAGGAAGTTTAAGAGACACATGAAGAGGTTAAAAAAAAGGGGGGGGTAAAGAAAAAAACCCTGCTATCCAATAAGATGAAACTGGCTATATAGCAGAATGGGAAAAAGATTCTCATAATTCTCAAGAATTGTAACTCTATCAGAGGGAATATACTTAGCCAGAAATGATGGACACTCATGACTCATCCATGAGACTGCTATCCAATGGGATGAAACTGGCTATATTCCTACTTGGGAGAAAGACTCTAATAATTCTCAAGAATTGTAACTCTATTAGAGAGAATATACTTTGCCAGAAGTGATGGATACTCAGGATTTTCTGACTTAGATAGAATGATTAAAAAACACTGCCTCCTTTAAAAGGGGGATGGGAAGGAGATGGGAGGAGGGAGGTTATTGAAAGGGGGGTAAATCTCATTTCTTTAAGAGGTAAAAAAGACCTAGGTAATAGAGAGGAAGAAGGGAAGAGATGAGAAGCACCTGAATCTTCCTCTCATCAGACTTGGCTTATAGTTAACTTACACACACACTCAGTTACCTTAAAAAAACATCTTACCTTTCAAATATTAAAAGGGAAAAAGAGGAGGTGGGGACAGGAACAGGGAAGGGGAGAAAAAGGGGAACTAATAGAAGAAAGGGAAGTGAAAAAGGAAAAGGAAAAGGGGAAAGAAGGGTGAGGGGTGGATATAGGAGGGCAAACATACTGAAGGGGGTGGTATTCAGAAACAAAATAATGGGGAATACAAACAAAGGGAAAAAGGGGGGGGAAAGGGGGGAAATACAAACAGAGGGAAGGTAGGATGGAAGGAAATAAATAGTTAATAATTATAACTTTGTATGTGAATGGGATGAACTCTCCCTTAAAATGTAAGTGAATAGCAGAATAGATTAAAAACCAGAATTTTACAAAATTCTGCTTAGAAGAAACTAATCTAAACAGAGAGATACATGTAGAGTAAAGCTAAAAGGTTGGAGCAAAGTATATTTTCCTTCAGCTGAAGTGAAAAAAAGCAGAGGCAGCAATCCTTATCTCAGACAAAGCAACTGCAAAAATAGATAACATTAAAAGAGATAAGGAAGGAAACTATATCCTCCTAAAAGGTACCATATACAATAAAGTGATTTCAATACTGAATATGTATGCAACCAATGGCATAACATCCAAATTCTTAGAGAAGCTGAAAGAACTATAAGAAGACATAGACAGCAAAACTCTACTAGTGGGAGACCTTAATCTTCTGCTCTCAGATTTAGATAAATTGAATTATAAAATAAACAAGAAAGAAATTAAGGAGGTAAATAGATTGTTAGAAAACCTAGATATGATAGACTTATGGAGGAAATTGAATGGAGATAGAAAGGAACATGCCTTTTTCTCTGCAGTACATGGTACTTATAAAAAAATTGACCATGTACTAGGGCATAAAAACCTAATAATATATTGCAGAAAGGCAGAAATATTGAATACATTTTTTCTCATATCATAATGCAATAAAAATCATATGCAATATTGGGCCAGGGAGATATAGACCAGAACTAATTGGAAACTGAATAAACTCATTTTAAATAATGAGTGGATCAAACAACAAATTATAGAAAGAATTAATTATTTTATCCTAGATAATGACAATAATGTAACAAAATACCAAAACCTATGAGACTCACTCAAAGCAGCTGTCAGGGGATATGTTATATCTTTAAATGCCTATATGAATAAATTAGAGAAAGAGAAAACCAATGAACTAAATATGCAACTAAAATAATTAGAGAAAGAACAAATTAAAAACCCTAATTAAATACCAAATTAGAAATTCTAAAAATTAAAGGAGAAATTAATAAAAGCAAAAGCAAAAAACACTTTTGAATTAATAAATAAAACCAAAAGTTGGTTTTATGAAAAACCAATAAAATTGATAAACCTCTGTTCAATTTGACTAAAAAAAAAGAAGCAAACCAAATTGCTAGTATAAATCAAAAAAGGTGAATTCACTATGAATGAGGAGGAAATTAAAGTAATAATTTGAAATTATTTTGCCCAACTCTATGCCAATAAACTTGACAATCTAAGTGAAATGCATGAATATTTACAAAAATATAAGTTGCCCAGGTTAAATGAAGAGGAGATTAAATACTCAAACAGCCCTATCTCAGAAAAAGAAATTCAACAAACCATCATTGAACTCCCTAAGAAAAAATCTCCAGGGCGTGATGGATTCACAATTGAATTCTTCCAAACATTTAAGGAACAATTGTTTCCAATTCTATATAAACTCTATGGAAAAATAGGGGAAGATGAAACTCTGCCTAACTCTTTCTATGACACCAATATGGGCTTGATACCTAAACCAAAAAGAGTTAAAACAGAGAAAGAAAATTATAGACCTATCTCCCTGATGAATATAGATGCAAAAATCTTAAATAAAACCTTAGTAAAATAATTACAACAAGTTATCACTAAAACAATATATTTTGATCAATAGGATTTCACCCAGGAATGCAGGGTTGGTTCAATATTTGAAAAACTGGTAGTATAATTAATTATATCAAGCACAAACCTATCGGAAATTATATGATTATATCAATAGATGCTGAAAAAGCTTTTGACAAAATACAACACCCATTCCTACTAAAAACACTGGGGAGCATAGGAATAAATGGATTGTTCCTTATCTATCTGAAAGCATCAACAAGCATTATCTTCAATGGAGAGAGGCTACAGGCATTCCCAATAAGATCAGGGGTGAAACAAGGGTGCCCATTATCACCACTACTATTCAATATTGTATTAGAAATGTTAGCTTTAGCAATAAGAGAAGAAAAAGAAATCGAAGGAATTAGAAATGGGAAGTAAGAGACAAAACTCTGACTCTTTGAAGATGACATGGTGGTATACCTAGAGAATGCTAAGAAATCATCCAAAAACCTACTGGAAACAATTAGCAATTTTAGCAAAGTTGCAGGATATTAAATAAGCCCTCATAAATCCTCAACTTTTCTATATATATGACTAGCAAGATACAGCAGGAAGAGCTAGAAAGTGAAATCCCATTCAAAGTAACCTCAGACAATATAAAATACCTAGGAGTTTATTTGCTAAGGCGGACTCAGAAACTTTTTGAAAACAATTACACAACTTCTCACACAAATTAAATTAGATTTAAACAACTGGGCAAACATCAACTGCTCATGGATAGGTAGACCTAATATAATAAAAATGACAATTCTACCAAAACTGATCTACCTATTTATTGCCCTACCAATCAAATTCCAAAAAAATTACTTTAATGAGTTAGAAAAAGTTGTAAGTAAATTCATATGGAGAAATAAAAAGTCAAGAATTTCCAAAGATTCGATGAAAAAAGTGCAAAAGAAGGTGGCTTAGCCCTACCTCATCTAAAATTATATTATAAAGCATCAGTCATATTTTGATGACAGTTTTTTGTCTGGTATTGGCTAAGAAATAGAGTGGTGGACCAGTGGAATAGACTGGGTTCAATAGCAGGAAATGATTATAGTAATCTGCTGGTTGATAAACCTGAAGAGTCCAGCTTTGGGGATTAAAACTCTCTCTTCAATAAAAACTGCTGGGAAAATTGGAAGTATAGTAGAAACTTAGATTAGAGCAACACCTCACACTCTATACCAAAATAAGATCAAAATGGATACAGGATTTAGACATAAAAAATCCCAATATTATAAGCAAAGTAGCAGATCAAGAAATAGTTTTCCTGTCAGATCTATGGAAAGGGAAGCAGTTTATGACTAAAGAAGGGATGGAGAATATCACTACAAAGTAGATGATTTTGATTACATTAAATTAAAAAGCTTTTGCACAGACAAAACCACTGTAACCAAGATCAAAAGAAATGTAGTAAACTGGGAAACAATCTTTACAACTAATGTTTCCAACAAAGGACTCATTTCTACAATATAAAGAGAACTGAGTTAAATTGAAAAAAAAGCCATTCCCCAAATGACAAATGGTCAAAAGATAGGCAAAGGCAATTTATAGATGAGAAGATCAAAAGAATCCACAGTCATATGAAAAATTTCTCTAAATAATTACTTATTAGAGAAATGCAAATTAAAGCTTCTCTGAGATACCACCTCATACCTCTCAGTCTGGCCAATATGACCAGAAAGGGCAATGATTAATGTTGGAAGGGTTGTGGGAAATCTGGGACACTAATACATGTTAGTGGAGCTGTGAACTCATCCAACCTTTCTGAAGAGCAATTTGAAACTACTACCAAAGGGCAACAAAAATGTGCATACCCTTTGATCCAAGAGTACCACTACTGGCTCTTTACCCTGAAGAGATGATGAAAAAGGGTATAAAAATATTGTATAAATATATTATATAAAAATATTGTATAAAATACTCATAGCAACCTTGTTTGTGGTGGCAAAGAATTGGAAATTAAGTAAATGTCCTTCAATTGGGGAATGGCTTAGCAAATTGTGGTATATGTATGTCATGTAACACTATTATTCTATTAGAAACCAGGAGGGATGGGAATTCGGGGAATCCTGGAGGGATTTGTATGAACTGATTCTGAATGAGATGAGCAGAATCAGAGGAACATTGTACTGCCTAATGGCAGGGGGGGGGCAAAGATCAACCTTGATGGACTCACTCATTCCATCAGTCCAACAGTCAGGGACAATTTGGGGTTGTCTGTGATGGAGAATTCCATCTGTATCCATAGAATGAACTGTGGAACTTGAACAGAGACCAAGGACTATTACCTTTAATTTAGGAAAAAAACTGATATCTTATTGTCTGATCTTGCTATCTCTTGTACTTTATGTTTCTTCTTTAAGGATATGATGTCTCTCTCACACATTCAATTTGAATTAATGTATACCATGGAAACAATGTAGGGACTGGCAGATTGCGTTCTGCAGGGGTTTGGGGGATGGAGGTAGGATTGGGGGAAAAATTGTAAAACTCAAAATAAAATCTTTATATTTCAAAGAAAAGAGTAAGTTTACCCCAATTCTGCCCTCACTCCTGTTTTAGCTCCTCTCAACATTCTCCCATTTGATGACTTCATCATCTTGGTTGGTTAATTTTCATGGAATTTGCATAGATGTTTCCTTATTTCTGCTTAACTATGCTAAAAGTTGTAGTTTTAAATGACTTTGAATAACTCTTTAAAAGTGACTAATCCCTCTGTCAATTCACTGATTGCTGTGCTTTTTCTGCAGATGGACTGATTTCTGCACAGAAGATATAAAATGAAATTTAAAGCAAATATTTAAACAGTATAGCCATTTCTTTAAAAATATATTAATTGTGTTGCCATGGCCAAATAATTCATTACCTAGTAACCAACATGCTAGTGATGATCCTGTCCATATTTAGATAGGTTTGTACTTGGACAACAGACACAATCTGATGCCAGAATTAAACTCAAGATTTTCTGACTTTATAGAACCTACCAGAACTTATCCTGAATTGGTATAGTCTTTATGAACCTGGGGTCACTTCTACGTGATGGTGAAATATAAGAGAAAGACTTTGGTGTACTATGGTCCAACATTAGACTTTTCTTCCA
Organism: Macrotis lagotis; assembly: GCF_037893015.1. Lineage (NCBI taxonomy): Eukaryota > Metazoa > Chordata > Mammalia > Peramelemorphia > Peramelidae > Macrotis > Macrotis lagotis. Next base: position 201,471,958 of record NC_133658.1, on the reverse strand, counting down.
AGTAGCGGCTTAGCTACAATGAAGTTTGTCATTCACAAATTGATGTCTTTGGGGTGGGGTGTGTAGGTTTTCAAAGAAAACCATGGCATCAGGGAGGAGATGCCATGGCATGCATATGAATTGGATTTGAGTTAGGGGGAGGGGCTGTGCTGAATCACAGTCTCACTTTCTCCTTCAGAGGCATCTGTATCCAATAGTCACATATGAATCAGGAGGATTGGAGATAGCCTAGGATGTGAGGCAATCAGGGTTAAGTGACTAAGACTAGATTTGAACTCAGGTTCTCCTGATTTCAGGGTCAGTGAATCCACTGAGCCATCCAGCAACAGCTAGTTAACTTATCTTTCCTCTTACCATCCATAAATTATCCATTAGATGGTAGATTCTTTGGTCATGATGATCTTTTAAATGGACCAAAAAAAAAATACAAACTGTTCCTTCATTGTGAGTGACCTTCCTCTGATGCCATTATCATGGTAGCAGAATAGCTGAAAAGGAGGGAGAGATTGCTCAAAACATGACTATTTGAGACCAACTCTCAAAGAACTAAGAAATAAGTTTCATTAAGGGAGGAAATAATATTAACCCAGAGAGTAAATGTAGCATGAGCCTAAGTCATTTAATCACCTACAGTTAGTTGATATCAATCTTCAATCTTGCATATCTTGAACTGGATGTAGTATAGGATTCTCAAACTAAATATATCTAAAAAAATTAATTATTTCTCAAATTCCTATATTGCAAAGGATACTACTTTGCTCCCAAGAATTGAGGCTCACAATCTTAGTGTCATCCTAGACTTTTAATTTAAAACTACCCCACATATACAATCAATTGCCAAGTTTTTGTCATTTCTGTCTTTAAAGTATATCTTTGTCACTCATATATCATTGTTTTAACTAGGGTCCTATTCACCATTTTTTCTGGACTAATGAAGTAGTCTTCTACTGGTATCACTGCTGCAAATTTTTCTGCACTCCACTTACATGCAAAAATGATTTTTCTGCAGTATTGGTCTGACCATGTCACTCTCCTTCTAAATGAGCTTCAATGACTTTCTGTTTTCTCTAGGATCAAATATAAAGTTCTCTGTCATTTAAAACTCTATAATCTGCATTATTTTTACTTTTCTAGGCTTCTCTTTTCTATCCTCAACATCCTCTATATTTCAGCTACATTAGCCTACCTGCAAGTTCTCATATATTCCATCTTTCATCTCCATGCCTTTGAACTGACTCAGATCCTCATACCTGGAATGATTTCCCCCTTCACCTCTGCTTAGCATCGATGACTTCATTTAAGAACAAGTTTCAAGTCTACCCTGCACAGTAGGCCTTTCAAGATTTTCACAGCTATTAATGTCTCACTTTTCAGATTATTTTCCACAAATTACTTTATGTGTATCTTTTGTCTACCAAGATATTTACAAGTTGTCTCTCCCATTAGAATGTATATTCTATATAAAGACAAGGACTGCTTTGTCTTGCTTTTCTTGGTATCTCTAGCTCTTTGTATATAATGAATGCTTAGAAATTGCCTGTTAATTGATTGAATGATTAACAAATATGATCTGAGTATAGGAAGAGATATAATATTTAAACAGAGAAATAAAATTAATATGGGGAAACTAGATAGCAGAGTGAATAGAATACTCTTAATGAGTTTAATCTAGTCTCAGATACTAGCTCTATGACTCTAGGCAAATAATTATTCTCTTTGCCTCAATTTCCTCAATTGTTAAATGAACTGGAGAAAGAAATGACAGACCACTTCAGTATTTTTGCAAAGAAACTAAAAGTGACCTAATGGAGTGTCAGACTTAACTGAAAAATGACTGAAAAACAACATGAAATTAATATGAGTGATCAAAGTAGAGATAGGCAATATTATTGCAGTGGGTAGCTGGCTATATAATTATGAATACATGATTGTAGGGAATGGAGAATTTAAGAGTCTACTGTTTTGATTGTTGATTTAAAAATGCATTTAATAGATCTATATCTTTAGAAACTTGCTCCCAATGCAAAGAATCCCAATCTTCTTTTTAAAGTTAAAAATGACAAAGACTTGGGAATTTTATGTTAACATTATGCAAAAATTCTTTCATATATACAATAACAGAACAATCACTTTAAATAAGCTTTAGATCTCTCCAAAACATTCTGTATTCCAGCTATATTGGTCTGCTTACAATTCCCACGAAGAAGATGCTGTTTCCTCCTGGCTTCCCCAGCAAAAAAAAAAAAAAAAAAAGCAGAAAGCTTTTCCTGATATCCATCAATGCCAGTTCTGTACTTTACCCCAAGATTAGCTCCAATGTATTGCATATATACCTTGTTTGTACAGTTATTTGCATGTTGTTTGTCCCATTAGACTATGAACACCTTGACAGCAGGGACTGGTTTTGCTTCTCTTTGTATTCCCAGAGCTTATTAAAGAGCCTGGTACTTAATTGGTCTTTAATAAAAGATTATTAAATTGTTGCTGAATTATTAATGGTTCACTGATTTTCAACCTCAGATGAAATATAAAAACATTTTCCATGTTTTTACATTGCCCTTGGATTACCTGAAATAAAAAAAATGTTCCATGATGTTCCATAGTTCACAGTTATATAGTATCAGGGATACAAATATGTTTAGACAAAGTTACTAGAAAAAACATTATTGGTATGCCCCCAAACAATAACCCTGAAGAAACCAAATTAAAATATAAATAATCACAAGATTTAGACATCTTAGAGACTATCAGTTGAAAGTGAGAAACAGAGGTTGAGCTCAAGGGTCACAAAACTAGCAAGCATCTGAAATGGGATTGAAACAAATGTTCTCTTGATACAACATGCTCTGGCTTATCCATTATTCTACCATCTGCTTCAGTCATCAGCTGATGATCATAGGAGGGAAGGAAAAATCAAATTTATTTTCTACTTTATAATTGAGCTACTGAAGTGAAGCCCCCTGCTTCAGTCAATTACTTCAAAAAATAGAATAACATAGCATTCATATCATGAATACAATTCAAATGTACGGAGAAAGACATAAAATTTATCCCATTATTTTAAACAAAAATTAAATACTTTCCCAGGGATAGCTTGAAATTCATTCACTGTGAGTTTTACTACCCAAGAGGCCCAAGTGGACAATGTTTTTACTATTTCATTTCTGTTCTCTTGTTTTGGGTTTTTCTCTGCCATAAATACAAATCAAAAAACAGAATATGAACTTTCATTTCCAAATGTATCTCCAGCACTTAGCACAGTGCCCAACCTATATTAGGACCTAAGATAAATGTTTGTGGATCAATTAATTGATCTTTGTCTTTAAGTTGTGCCATTATTATAGAAGTTTGATAAAAACAACAATAATAATAATACACAATTCCACAGCACCTTCCCTACAACAATGTGAGAATGAGGAATATATTATTTTAATTTTGCAGATGAGGAAGATGCATCTCAGGGAAGTGAATATTTTGCTCAAAGTTACACAGCTATTAAGTATCAGAAAATCATGTATTCTGATCCCATACTTTTTTATCCTTCCTTTCTTCCTGTCATTTGGAGCTTAACATTAGAGAAAATGATCATTTCTATATACTTTGTGGAACAAAAGGGAAGGACTAGACATGAAATGACAAATCTTGTTACATAGAGTCTGCTTTTCTTTTTTAATCATATGATACACTCAATGTGGAACTTTTAAAGCTCTCCTGCTTGTCTGATTTCTTCTGATCTTCCTTCTGTTCTTTTCTCTTGTTGGGGTGAGGAGGAGAAATAGAGGGAGCATTTTCCCTATCCCAACTCTCCTTGCTATGCTAAAACTGAAAAAAAAAATAAACCTATTGTAATAAAAAGGAACAAACAAAAACAATTTCCTATATTAGCTATGTGAAAAATATGTGACTCATTCTACATCTTTAACACTTTGTCTCATGAGGCAAATAGTCATTAGTGCTTTGAAATCATGGTTCACATTACATAGATTAGAATATTTAAAGTTTTCAAAGTTGTTTAAAATTGCAATGTTTTCTTATAAATTGCTCTTCTAGTTCTGTTGACATTACTTTGCTTGAGTTCATCCAAGTCTTCCAAGATTTTTCCAAAATCATCACTTTCATAATTTGTTCAGTTTTCCTCCAGTTGATCATATCATATCTTCTAGTTATTTGCTATTTACATAAAAGAACTACGATGCATTTTTGAACATTTTTCTTTTATTTCTGTGAATAAATAAGCATGATTATCCTTTCAAAATTCTTTTTCCCTTTTTTATCAACTTTTTCACTCTCAAAGGTATGAAATAGAGCCTCAGTTTTGTTTTAATTTGTATATCACTAATTATCAGTAATTTGGTACATTTTTCATATATTTATTGATAGTTCAACATCTTGTTATTATAAATTTAAATAAGTTCCTTGTGTATCTGGAAAATAAGGCCTAACAGAAAAGTTCTTTTTTTGATTCATTTTCTCCTCTAAATTTGAACAATATAAGTTTTATCTTCTTTTTTCCTAGTTCCATTTGCATTGCTTTGTATTAGCTATAGTAATATGCATTAATTATTAAACCAATAAACAAAAATATTTTTACAGATGAAATTTCTCTTTTTTAGGCAATCAGGCAATTAGATTTTAGGCACTGAGTAGAACAGGGTAAACACACATACGTACACATACATGCATGTATATCTATATCAGTATAAAGATAGATAGATATTTGCATATATCTCCTTCATTCTGTTTCCTGATCAGGACATTGCAACCTGCTAAGATTAATTACTATTAATTTTTTTTAGAATCATTGTTCTCTTTAGGAATTTATGAGGGGAATATTGTGTTTTTTGAAAGTTACTGCAGAGAGATTTAAACTTCTTAAAAGAATTTCTAGAAGATAGAAATTTCTGGAGATTATGTAAATAGTCTGTATTCTTTGCTAGGTTTTTTAATGCTGTAGCTGAGATAGTAAGAGTTGTGGAAATCAAGATTGATTAGAAAAGATATTATACATCTTTTGTAAAAATACTCATGTAGAATTCCCATTTAGGATAATAGCCAATATTGGAAAAGATTTAGAGATCATTTATCTCAAATCTCTCATATGTAAGATATATATAGATACAAGATTGAGAGAGACAAAATGATTTAGAGAGATAAAATGACTCCCATAAAGTTACCCATTTGGAAAGTACCAAAGCTGACCTTGGAACCTGTAAAGTTCCTCTGACTGTAACTTCCAGAGTTCCTTCTATTACAGAGTATGATGTTTCTCAGTGACTATAAGAACAGTGTAATGGAATGAACAGTGGATTTTGAGTCTAGAGAGGTTTATGTTCATATCTTGATGACTGTATGATCATGGACAAATTACTAATACTCTCTTTTTTATTATTCAGTCATTTTAGTTATGTCCAGTTCTTCATGAGCCTTTTTTGGTGTTTTCTTGCCAAAGATACTGGAATGGTTTTCCATTTCCTTCTCTATCTCATTTTACAGAAAAGGAATCTGAGGCAAGCAGATTTAAATGATTTTCCCCAGGGTAAAACAGCTAATTTCCTAATATGGATTTGATCTCAGGTCTTTCTGAATTGAAGTTCAGTGTTCTCCTCCTTGTTCCATCTTTCTGAACCACTTACCATCTCTAGGACTCAATATTCTTATTTGCAAACTAAAGATGAAAATATCTTTTGTTTCTACTCTACAGTACTGTCTTGGGGAACAAGTGAGACAATAAATAAAGAGCCCTTTAAAACCTTTGAGTGCCAAAAACATAATCAATAATTTTGAATTTTCTCTTTGTGAAAAAGTCTATTCAGAATATTTTATATATATATATATATACATATATATATATATATGTATATATATATATATATATCTCAAGAACCACCTGAATGAAGAATGTACAATGGAAAAACTAGAAAATACTTTAGAGATTTATATGTGTATAATATGTATATACATACATGTATAATACATAGGTACATGTGTTTATATATATACATATATTCCCTAAATATATGTTACCTTAGAGATTATTTAGTCTGCTTCATTTTATAAATGATTATGTTTAGAAGTGAATATCTTGGTACCTTGATGGGACAGTAGCTAGACCACAGGATCTGGAGTATGTTTGCTTTAGTTTCCTCATATGAAAAATGAGTTGAAGAAGGAAAAGGTCAATCATTCCAAGTATCTTCCAAGAAAATCCTTAATGGGGTCATGAAAAGTCAAACATGACTGAAATGACTGAACAGTAGAAAACTGAGTTCTCCACATATAGAACAATGTAACCAAGGTCACTTAGCTAAGAGGTGGCTTATTTAGGAAAAGAATCAGATCTGCCTCTAAGTCCACTATTCTGTTTACCCCACCAATAATATTAGAAAAACTTTAGACTTTTGTACATTAGTACTGTTACTTCTAAGAGACAATATGGTGAAATGAATGAAGAAACAACTTCAGAGTCAGGAAGACAAAGGTTTAACTCTTGCCTCTGATACTTCCTGTTTGCATGAACCTGACTAAAGTTCTTAACTTTTCAACACTGATTTAAGAAATTTTGTCATCATGAATTCCCTACATCAATGAAATCAGAGGTCTGCTCCCTGGGGTAGATAGGGGTAGGAAGAAAAGGTTTATCATTTATGTTAATCACTTCACATGTCACATTTAAGAGAAAATTTCTTTTCTATTGTTTTATGATTTTCTTTATTTAAATTTATTTTCCAATTATATGTAAAGATAATTTTCAACATTCATTATTACAAAGTTTTCCCCTTTCCAAGCTTCTATCTCCCTACTCTAAAATACAAGTTAATGATATCACTTACAATCATGTTACAAATGTTACACATATTTCCATATTAGTCATGCTGTGAAAAAAATCAGAACAAAGCAAAAAACAAAAAAGAAGAAAAAACAAAAGAACAAATTTAAAAGTATACATTAATGTGAATTGAGATTCCACAATCTTTCTCTGGATATCAATGGTGTTTTTCATCTCAGGTCTTTTAGAATTTTCTTTGATTGCAGAATTTCTGAGAACTAATTCTGTCAAAGTTGATTACTTCACAAATGTTGCTGTTAAGATGTACAATGTTCTCCTGGTTATGCTTACATCACTTAACATCAGTTCACGTAAGTCTTTCCAGTTTATTCTCAAATTTACTAGCTCATCATTTCTTATAGAGCAATACGGTTCCATTATATTCATATACCACAACTTGTTCGGAAATTCCCCAATTGATGGGTATCCCCTCAATTTAGGAAGAAATTTCTAAGTACCTTTACTTCAACAAAAGCACAATATTTAATAATAGTAATTGTTATTAATCCTGTAATACAAATTATAGATGATGGGAAACTTTAAAGAAACAAAGAAATCATTAAAACTAAAGAATATCTCTATTATTTTTAAAATAAACTATATTAGAAATGAAGGCAAAAAATGGTTAAATAAAAGCATACTAAAATGTTATCAACCATAGAATAGAAAAAAATGAAGGATTGCCTGATAACAACAAATTACCAAATGAACATATTGAAAGGACTGAAGAAAAGCTGGATTAATAAAACATTCCAAAAGGAAATGAAGAAGCTAGATGTTTCTAAAGAATTTTAAGACAAGTTGATAATGAAACTAAACAGTTTATTAATATGCATTAAAATAAATTCATTGTGTTTCAATTGTTTGAATTATTTAATTGGAAGAAAGAAGGAAAAGTGGAAGCACAAAAATAAAACCAACTCAACCTCAAAAACATTATGAAGCAAATGTAGTCAAAAACTGGTGAAAATGTTAAAAGTTCATGGAAGAAAATTTGAAGAATCTTTAGGATTTGGTAAAACTGTTATGTAGATAATAATCCTCCTATTATGTTCCAGAAATTTATTTAAATTATTTTCTTAGATGTGTTGAAATCTAGGAGTGGATTGCAAACAAAATGCATAGAATACAAACACAAATGTGTATATACATACACATTCATACATTCATGATGGAAAAATTAATTTCAAACCACATCAGTGTTTTTGCCAAGAAATCCCAAATAATGTCAGAAAAATCCAGACATGACTGAAATGATTGAACATTGCAATATAAACAGTTAAAAAAGAAAATACTAAAACTAAAATTTGTTTCTCAGAAAATATTTCCAAAAAATAAAAGGTGAATATTTAAATAGTAATATAATTTTGGACAATCTTTAAAGAAAAGTTCCAAATGGCCTAAGATTTGAAAAAGCACTGAGTAGAGTTAATTTCTTTAAATATCTCAAAGGCTAGAGAGATCAAAGACAAAACCTGCTGCTGACATAGTTCATCAGTCCAAAAAAGTCAAAGAATAGACTTTACTATTATAATTAACTATCATTATCTCAAAACGATCAATAGGAAGGCAACATAAAATAGCATTTTTAAAATATTGAATTTTATAAATGTACTATCTATAGCTATATAGATATATAATAAATAATTTCCAAAAATGCGCCTTTTTCTTTCTTGATCACATTATGAATTTGAGGACCTAGCAATATTTAGATTATTTAGTTTTTCAAAAATATTTACCAAAATGTTGATAGATTAAATGAAATTTGAGTGAAATAGTTTATATTAAATGAATTTACTTTATTTTTAATATTTTGAAGACTTCATAGCTAAAGTATATTATTCCACTTAAAATTTAGAAATAGTAATTTTTTAAAATATAATTTAATATTTTTAAATCAGGAAATAATTTAGTTTCTATCTTATTCCCTTGAAAAACTGAGAATATAGGAAAAGCAAAAGTATAGTCAAGCAAAATAAACTTATGTATTGGTCACTTGAATTATATATTTAATTTTGCAATCTGAAGCCTTTATCTCTCTAGAAAAAAGATGAGTATCAAGTTTATTACACTTATCTGAGTTTCTAATCATTACAGTTGTTTGTCTTTACCATATTGTTGTTATTTATTATGTTCTCATGACTCTACATTAGTTCTTTAAAGTTTTGCTGGCTGTCTCTGAAATTACTCCCTTCTTAAATTCTTATAGCGTAATAGCAATCTAATCACATTTATATGCCAAACTTCTTCAATCATTACCAAATTGATTGGCATCCCTTCCAATTAACATTTTTTCACCTCAAAAAAGCTACAAATATGTATTTCCTTAGAGTGTGTTTTGCTGAGGACTAATTTCTCCTTTAATCTATCCTCCCTCTAATTCCTTCATCTCTCTTCTCTCCCTTCTCTCTTAATTCCCTCATAAGTGAAACATTTTTTATCCATAACAATGTGTGTTTTCTTTCTAAGTTTGAATAATTCAGATGAGACTGAAGGTCAAATGTCACCTAGTCACCTCCCCCTTGTTTATAGAAATGTCTCCTTGAGTATCATGATTATGTAAGATAGTTTTCCCTAACTTAATATTCTCTTCCCCTCCTACTCTTCTCTCATTTTTTCATTCTCCTTTCAAGATCATCAAAGCACAAAAGAACCACTCAAAGACCTTAAATAATTAGACTCCTTCTATTATTCTTGATGATAGAGTTCAGAGGAGACATACATTATTTTCTAATATTATAATGTAAGAGCTTGTCCTTTACTACTTTATCATTTCTCATTCAGTAATTAATTCTTAGGATTTTTTTTTGCAAGGAAAATGGGGTTAAATGACTTGCTCAAGGCCACACAGCTAGGTAATTATTAAGTGTCTGAGGCTGGATTTGAACTCAGGTACTCCTGACTCCAGGGCTGGTGCTCTATCCATTGCACCACCTAGCCACCCCCTCAGTAATTAATTCTTAATTAATTCTTATAACCTTTATTCGAATTTCAAAATTTCTACATAAAGTTTTCTTTCAACAGAAATGTTTGGAGGTCATCTATGTCATTAAAGGCATATTTTCCCCTTACAAAATTATACTCAGCTTTAGTGGGTAAATGAAGTCTTTTTGAATATCTACATTTTTTTTTAAATGGTAGATTGTATTCAAAGCTCTTCAATTCTTTGTAATGGGCATTACAAAATCCTGCATAATCCTGATTGGTTTCCCACTACCTGAATTCTTTCTTTCATGCTATTTCAGTGGTTTTTCATTGATATGGAAAGATCTGAATTTGGTTATCATGTTTCTAGGAGTTATCCTTTTGGTGTTTCTTTTGGAGATGAATGATGTATTCTTTCTACTTCTGCTTTTCCTTTTGGTCCTATGAGATCTGGGCAGTTTTAAAATTTCTTGAAATCTGATGCTTAGATTTTATTTTTGTCATGGCTTTCAGGTGAATCTTATGAGTCTTAATTTTTTTCCTCCTCTGTTTTCCAGGGAAGTTGTGTTTCCTTTTAGTTACTTAACATTATTTTCTATTTTTGTCTATTGTCTTTTAAATAATACTTATTGTTGTTTTATGGAGTGATTGGTTTCTATTTGGTCCATTCTAATTTTACCAGAGAGCTTTCTGTTTGGACAATATATAGTGTCACTTGTGCCTAGCTGTAATTCCCTTGTCATTTTTTTCTTCAATAATTCTATTTTTTTCATTTGTTTTCTCTCAGCACTTTCATTTTATTCATAAAATGATTTTTAAACCTTTTTAAAATCTGCTAGGTTACAGGCTCTGGAAGTTGGCTACAGCTAGGTCTTTGTGAAAAACTGTGGGTTCCTTAATTGCTGAAGAATCCACACAACACTTTGACCTAGAAGTGTAAGGAAGGTCATAAATTTTTATTTCACAGGTTACTGGAAATGTTTAAGGTAACAATTATTAAAGTGCAAAGATTTGGATAGCAAAATGGACTAAATTCTCTATAGAAATTTTCTTAATAATTTTCTACAGAGTTTCCTTAATAAAGTAGTAAGATCATTAAAGAAGGATAGTGAAGAGCAGAGCTTGGCAATTGTAAGGCAGCTAGGCTAGCAAAAATATCATGAAGAGAAAGTAGGAACAACTGTAAGGTTATAGCTGCTAAGAACAGTAGTCTGACAGAGAAGAGTAAAGCTTTTATGGGAGTCTAGCTTGCGGTCTGTGTTGGGAGGAATGGGGGGGTGGTGCCAAGGAGTGACTAACACCTGAACATGACTGATGACAGACATAATGCCTTGTTGAGGGGAGCAGGGCAAGTGGTAACTGCTGGGAGAAGGGTAAGGGAGGAGTTGAGGGGAAGGGTTGATTTTACCCTTATTATCTCAAGACTTTTTCATTCTGACTTTGATCTGTGATCTAGAACTGAGTTGAGATTAGTTAAAAAAAGGCTTCCAGTCAGCAATTGTTCTTAGTATGACATACCCAGGGTAAATCTATTAGTGTTCTGTTATTAGTTTAGGACCTCACCTTGTTCTGTGACATAACCTCTCTCTCTCTGTGATGGAGTATTCAGGAAAGGGCAAGTCTTTTTCTAGACTTTAATCTGCTCTTGGACAGTTCTGTCTGCCTTCCTTTGGAAACTTGGCATTCTGTTTCCAGCTCAAGCTAATAAGATTTTTCTCTGTGACTTTTTTTTTTTTACTATCACATCACAATTCAAACTTATGGCTCTTTTAGATATGTTAGAAGGAGTTTTGGAGGAGCTTGTTATACTTTTGTCCATTATTCCATCAAAAATAATTTTAAGACATTTAATTTTAAAGTTTAAACATATTAGATGAATATAACTATTCTCAATTTTTTAAAATATTTATAATATACAGCTTTTTGGGAAATAAGATTATACTGTTATTCTTAAAAATGAAATGATATCAAGAAATATGACATATAATGGTGTTTTAATTTTGGCTTTACAAACTTAATAGTCAAATGTACAAACATTACTATGATAAAAATCATCTATTTAATATATATATATATATATTAATTGATGGTGAAGGTAGAAGATTGTTAACAGAAGACTGTTATTGTTATTGAGATCTGATATAATCCATCCCAAGTTTTATTTCATTTGTTACTACCATATCAAATCATTGATGTGCTAAATTCAATGTCATAGAAAAAAAATCAAGCTTGTTGAATTTTATTTGGATAATTGAACTTTTATTGGAAAAGGTTAATATATTTTTGTAGAAATCATTCTAAAAATGCACCATCATGTCGGTTTTTGCTTTATACCACTTTCAGAACTGGTCTTACCACCACCACCAGGCCTGTGGTAGAATGGGAGAATTTCCTTTATATTTGTAATGAATAAGCAGTAGAAGTTTTCCCAATAAGATTAGGGACAAAGTAAGTATATCCTTTACCTTTTCTAGGACTTAGAGTAGTGCTATGTATGGTAATCAGATATGGAACAATCAAAAGTACTTCTATTTACAAATGATATTATAGCTTACTATGAGGGTATCAAATTAGTTGAGACAAATGATGTGAAATTCAGTAAATTAGCATTAAATTAATTAAATCTAAATTAAATTTAAATTAAATTAAATCTAAATTAAATCTAAAATTAAATCTAAAAACTCCTTAGACTTTCTGTATAGGAAAACAAAGAAGGAAAAAATTCACTCAGAATATCTGCAAATATATTGATATTAATTTAGAAAGATACATTTAAGATATACAAATATAATTAAAAACACTGGAGAAAAGACAAAATAAAGAGTGATTTTTATTATTCATGGTTGAATCACTAATGAAAAATGATAATACTGTCTTAATTTAAATATTGATTAATAGGTTTTTAATTATACAAAATAATCATATTTATTTGAAGAAAAGATCAAAATTTCAAAAAAAAGAAAAAATAAGAATGAAGTCTAATTTTGCAAGTACATCAACAATATTAAATTATAACACAATAATCACCTAAATTATGGAAGGTGAGAATAACAGATAAAAGTTTAAATGATGTGAACAGGCAGTTCTCCATGAAAGAAATTCAGACTAAGGACAACCATATTTAAAACTGCCCCCAGTCACAAATAATTAGAGTGACACATATTAAAGCAACTCTGTCAGTTTAACAAATTTGGGAAGCATACAAATGCATTGTCCATGGAACTGTGAAATGATCAAGGCATTCTGGATAGCAATTTGCAATTAAGATTGAAAATTCTGTGCATACTCTTTGACCATCTTTACCAATGCAAGTCCTATGCCCCAAAGAAGGATTAAAAAAAAGAATCACATGTATCAAAATATTTACAGCAGTTCATTTCATAACACCAGAAAGCTGACAATGAAGGAAGTGACTCCCTATTGAACAAAGGCTAAACAAACTTTAATATATAAATGTAATGAAATATTTATAACTAGAATAAAAGAAATGAAAAAATATTTTCAGAAGACTGAGACCTCTATGAACTAAAGCAGAGTGAAATGAGAAGATAAAGAACAATTTATAATTATGACATTATAAATAAAGAATAACTTTAAATGCTTAGAAGTCTCATCTAAAACAGTCAAAGATGGAGCATTCTGCTCCTTTTGCCAGAGTGGTTGAGAGAATTAAAATGTATAATGTGGTCAATGTGGGAATTGTTTTACGAGGGTTTTTCTTTTCTTTTTATTGTTCAATTTTGGGAGGGGAGAAATAAGAGGAATCAAAAATACTTAATTTAAAAAATGAAATTAAATCTAAAATTAAAAAAATAGAAAATAGTGGATGTAGGGAGCAAAATCAAGGGAACAATATACACATTAACAACAGCATTGTGAGATGATCAATTTTGATAGAAGCAGTTCCTCTAAGTAGTTCAAAGAGCTAGGACAACCATATTAGACCAACTATGGACAATGTTATCCCCATCCAGAGTAAGAAGAACAAAACAAAACAAAAAACCCTTCAGAATCTGAAGGACACCTTAATAAAATGATCTCTTACATATCTCTTTCCCTTAATTCTATTGCCGCATATAAAAATGACTAATCTTTAAACATATTTCTCAAAATTACGTATGTACAAGGTTAACCTGACTGTTCATCACTAAGGGGAGGGGGATGGGAAGGGAGGGTGGGAGGAAATTTTGTAACTATATATATATATATATATATGTATGTTATATATATGTATACATATGAATGTTGAAAAAATTTTCATAACATGTATTTGGAAAAATAAAATATCAATAAAAAAAGAAAAATAGTGGATGTATCCACTCCCTCCTATAATTCATGATAGGAAAAGAGGCCAGACATAATCATTCTGATTGTATTGTAGATCTCAGAGACAGATTTCAAAGGGGTTAGAGAAATAATAGACAACATCCCCTAGACTAAAATACTTTAAGAGGTCAGCCCATGAGAGATAGGAAACTAAAGTCTTGAAATCACAAAAAGAAATAATTCTGATGGGGAGGAAAAATAAGAAAATAAGAATTGTCTTAAGAGATGATTGTGAATGCCCAGAAAACTCATCAGTCGTCCTTAATTTCAAAAAGATAATATCATATTAATCATAAATACATGCATATTATATGCATATAATTGAGTATTGATAACAAAAGATGGTATAACCCTGAAAGAATCATGCAGAAGTGCTGAAGCTCAGAATTAGCTTAGAGTGTCAAAGGGAATTTAAGGACAACATAGATTTTGTTTGCTTGTTTAATATATATTGGAGAAAGGAGAAAGAAGAAAAAGGAATGAGACCATTTCTCAAGGTGAAAGGGATGATGATTGTGATAATAATAGATACCACTTATATAATACTTACAAGGCAGCATGTTCTCTCATTTGGCCTTCTCAGCAACCATATGAAGTGTTGGTACAAAGTAGAAACAGAGTTAATCAATCCTAATTTCATTTCTTTTTTCCAGATCTTTCCATATTTCTTTGAATTCACATGTGTTGTTGATTTTGAGGTGAAATAAATTCTCATGGTCATTACTATTTTACATTTCTTCTGAAAATTATTGATCTACATTGATTTTTTAATATATTAGTTAAGGACTCAATCTGATATGTTTGTGTCATATCCATATATATGTATATATATATATATGTATGTATGTGTATATATATATGAAAATAAGATTATTTATGGGTGTGTATATAAAATATCAAAATATGATGATATTCTTGATACAAAGAATTTTCTTCCTCTAACAGCTACTTTTTACATATTGTTTGTTAACGGAGATGATTTTTTTAATTTTAATTTTTATAAACAACATTTCCTATTTTGTTCTCTAGCCTGTATAGGCTTTTTATTTTGCCCTTAATTATGGTTGTCAAAAGTACTGCCTTTGATTCCCCTCTAAAATCTTTTGAAGTTAACATAAAAGACAGAGATATTCTCCATTTTTTACTTTTAGTTATAATTTATAATGCAATTCTAAGAATGTAATAAATACATAATAAATACATGTCAGTTGCTTCACTACTAGTTAATCTGTAGCATTTGCTGACTAATGAACTTAGCAACTCTGTCAAAAAATAAAGCTACTCTTGAATGAGCATTTGCTGAAGTTTTTGTCTATTTGCTTTCATTATTCCTATTTTGAGATAGTTTTTGATCAGTCATTTTCAGTTGTATATAACTCTTTGTGACTCTATATGGAGGGTCTGGTTCAAACATGAGGCAAGAAGAATTGCTGATGAAAAAGAAGTGACTGATTTCAAAGGAGGACACCACTGGTGCTTCAGGTTCACAAAATGGAATGGACTGAGCATGTGTCCATGTACCATATTTGCCCAGGGAGAATTTGTAGTCAACCACAGACCAGAGCACAGTCAAGAGAGCATTCATAACACATATGAAAACAAGCTAATGGATGAGAGTTTTGACATTGATGAGGAGTTACATGAATTTTATGATAAATAAAACTTGAGTTCAATAACTTTATGTAATACATTTTTTCAAATTATGGACCCCCAAATTAAGGTGTGCCTAATACATGGGAAAATGTGGTCTATATCTAACATAAAAGAGAGAAGGTATAGATGTGAATAGAATGTTGGAAAAAACTACATTAGATCAATATTAAGAAAGACTAAGTGAATGAGTTTAAAATATATTTACATTTAAATATAATATAAAATGTAATTATATTTAAAATATTCATAGAATAGATTTCAAAAGCTGATCATATTTGGTCACTAAAGTTAGAGATAAATTCAGAAGGGCAGTATTTTAAAACATGACATTTATGGTTAATAATGTAATAAACATGGAAGTGAAAAAAGGAAGATATGTCAAGAGATCTGGGTCTTTTTGGAGTCTAAAGAGACTAAATAATTCTTCAGTTATAGAGGAAATTATAGAAATAAATGTAATGTAGCATAAGAAATATTCAGAAGCAAATATATGAATCTAAATAGATTAGCAGGATACAAAGAGGGAATTTTTTAATTGAAGTTATAATTTTAAGATAGAAATTTAAATATTTATTTAAATTTAAAAATAGAAAAATATTAAAGTAATATGCCATTAGAAAATACACAAAAGGACTTTTTTAAAGAGTAAAGGTTAAAAAGATAATAAAAAACCAAAATGATAAACAAATAAATATTTATTTTAAAAGATGAATATGATAAAATATGATAAAAAGGAAAAAATTTAAAATTAGTATATATGCATGTAGGAAGAGTGAAACAGAAATGGGAAAAGGTAGAACATAATGAATTAAAAAATAAATCCAGGAAGAAATGAAGCATATGCTAAGAAAACTTGGAATTTAAAAGATTTGTATGAATATTTTTTTTAAAAAGTAAAAAATAACAAAACAGGAAATAGAAGTCGTAAGCAAGTAAATTACAGGAAAAAAGAAATCAAATATTCCATTAATTATCAAGAAAATGGCCACAGAATTAGATGAATTAACAATTGAATTCTATGAAATATCCAAAGAAAACAATTATTCTGCAGATATAGCCAAAGATTTATCCAAAATTCCTTATGTTCTAAACAAATAAATACATATGCATTTATACATATATATATACTCATATACATGTATATATACATATATGAATAGAAAAAGATGACATTCTATCAATTCTTTTTATGAGAAATATATTTTGGAATCTGAATCCTGTAAACAATGTCAGAAAAGGAAAACTATAGATCAATATATTTTGTAAAAATGAATTGATAGTATTTTATATCATATTAGACTATTGCATTGAAGTATTCATCATTATCCAGCAATATTATTTATCATCCAACAAAATTTCTACCAGGAATTCAAGTATATTTTAATACTTGGAAAATTATAAGCATAGTAAACTATGTAGAAAATAATAAAATCACGTGAGCATTTCAATAGATCCAGATAGGAATTTCTCCCTCTTCTTTAAGAAATCTTCCCCATCGCCTTTAGAGATAGTTCCTTCCTTCCATGATTATCTCCAGTTTATCTTGTACATACCTCGTTTGTACATAGTTTGCATGTTATATCTTCTTTTCAACTGAGAGTTCCTATAGTTTAATATATTACTTATCAAACAGTAAGTGATTGATAAATTCTTAACTGACATTATAATGTAAGCTCCTTGTCTTTGAATCGATTCTTTATGTATAGGCCCAAATGGAACGACTGATTATTTCATTTGTTTATTTTCATATCCCTGCAGTGTTTCATTCCATTTCTAGATGCTTACTGATTGGTTGGAAAGATTACCCTCCTTATCTGATCACATTTCTGTGGAAAAATTATTTTAGTTTAACCATTACTCTGAGTTATTTACCAACTTTTCACATCCGTGGACTAGAACCCTAGAGGATAATTACTACCTTGGATTCTTGGGGGATTATCTTGTTATCTATTCCTCATATTGTAACCATCACTAGTGTTCTTCCCCTTATAAATCTATTAGTATACTTAATTATATAATTATATAATATTATATTATATAATATTATATAATTAGAACACGAAAAACATTTCCACAATTTACTTAGGGTGCACTCTCTCAAATACATGCATATATAGCAGCCATGGGAAGAGAGGGCTCAAATTTAGGTTGTAATATTGAGACAGCTATGGCAAAGAATAATTCACAACTCTCAGTCCTGAAGAACTGGAAGGACATTTTCTTTTTCTAGAATCTTCATGTAGCTTCCACTGGGTAAAGCATCTCTGCTGGATGGGTAGCTCAGTTGGGTTTCTAGGACTTGCTTCTTTATTTCATATCCAGCCCTCTTCCCTGCTCTGAAGGTCACATGCCTTGAAGTTGTTTCCTCCTTCACGTTACTGTCTCACTATATCTGTCTGTGTCTGTTTTTAGTGAATGTGTCTTTCATACAATCTTTGTGGGATGCATTTTCTTCTATTGATACAATAGATTTCCAAAAGAGATTGTGAGAAAAGAAGAGAAAATCCCCTCCCCTTGTTACCTTCTCATAGAAGTAAAAGTGTGTGCCACCAAATCCTGCTCCAGAATGTGGAAATCATCAAAGAAAGAATTAATTCTTTTGTGTAAGGGTCCAAACAGAATGACTGATTATTTCATCCAATTACAAGGTATTTCATGTATTGCACCAGTTTGCACTTATCCAGGGTTCAAGGTCCTATAATTCTCTCAAATTAATTAAATACTTATTTGCTCATTGTTGTGGGTTGTAGGAAAATTCCTTAATACACAACTTTACATTTTGTGAATAGATTCTGTGATCACATTTGAGATAAAGAGGAAAACCTTTCTCCACCGGTCATTACATTTTCTCTGCAGCTTGCTTTTATTTTAAATGCTTTATTTGTATTCTTAACTTTCATAGACTATAAAGAACAATGACTCTGATGTCAGAAGACGTGTTCAAATTCCATCTTTGATGATGTGATCCAGTGTATATTATGATCCTGAGGCATCATACCTGGGCCTCAGGGTCCTTATATTTAAAATGTGAGTTTTGGACTAAATTTCTTTTAAAATCCATTCTAGTTTTATTTCTATACTATGATATTTGAATTGTAATATTCTGCTCTTTAAATCATGCTAGCCAATTCCTCTCCCACTTGCTGAATCATTTTCAAAGAAAACATTTCAAGATCAACTGACTAGACATAGAGTTGAAAGAAATTTAAAGCCAGAAGAAGACATAACTAACATATGATTCAACTCCCTCATTTAGCAGCAGTAGAAATCAAAGTCCACAGAACTGAAACTGTCTAAAGGACAACTAGATGGAACAGTGGTTCGAGCACTGACTCTGGAGTTAGGAAGACTCAGCTTTATGTGTTCAATCCAGTTTCAAACACTTACTAGATGTCTTTCCATGATAAATTCACTTAATGCTGTTTATCTGTTTCCTCATCTGTAAAATGATCTAGAAAAGAAAATGGCAAACCCATCTAGTACTTCTGCCAAGAAAAACCCAAATGGAGTCAAAAAGAATCAGACATGACTGAACAATAATAACAACAAAAGTCAAACAGCTGAGCCTAGATTTCAAATTCACTAATTTGATAGTCAGAAACCAGGTATGCACTATTGATTATGTAAGTTGCCTAAAGAGTAACAACTAAATTATTCTAGCATGGGCATATTTTAGGAATGAAATAAAAAATATTTTCATTATAAATTATAAATTCCAAATCCCAAGTTCCCATTGTAATATGTATTTTGAATGACATTATCCCAAGTGGAGGGTAGAATGCCTATCTGGGGAGTAGTTGCATATACTAATTCAACATGTCCTATGTATATGTGCTTAGAGGAGGGAATATTAAATATTATGTAACACACACATATAGTCTCCCTATCAGCTTCAATCTTAACAAAAAGGAAATCTGATTTTGATGATCTTATCAGAGATTTTGATTTCTGCTGCTGCTTTTATTTTCTGCAATTAAAGAAGGAAAATATATTCATATATATATTTTATATATAATATATATATGAAAGCTCAAAATCCTTATCATGGAAATCTCCATACAAAATGAACCTTAATTAGCTCATATGTAATTATAAAGAATGACATTTTTCATTTTTTATGATTATGCACAAGTTTTTATGCTAATTTAAATTTGAAAATGAATTTTCTCCTTAAGGCTTTCTGAACTGAGCACAACTTCCTCATTTGCAAAATGATTGGCTCAAAGATCTTAAATGTTCTGTCTAGTTCTGACCTACTCTAACTAAAACTGAAACATAGATGCAAGCAGTTGAAACTTCTTCCATGTCTTATTCATTTGTATTTCGACTTCATGTTCATGTGACTTCACTTACCTGGAATAGATTCCTCTCTACTCCCCCTACCTTCATTTATTTAAGCCCAATTCAATACAGTTTCCAGTATGCCTTCTCCCAACTTTCCATTTGGCTTTCTTACATTCCATGTTTTATCCTACTAATCATGCAGACATTGTAAACCCCAACCAGATTGTAAGTTCCATGAAGTAAGAACTAGGTTATTCTTTAGTTATAGATTTCCCATGTCTCATATCACATCTTTCATGTAGTAGCATTTTAGGAAAAGTTTGTTGAATTGGATCTTTTGCTTCTTGTTGCAATCTCCACATTTCCTTTAATACAGAAAGTGTATATATATACATATATATATATATATATATATATATGTATATATATACCAAATAAATCTTTGTTAAATACATCTATTACCTTTGCCCCAATCTCTCTCCTCTTTGAAAGCTTGAGTTCATGCAACATGTCTAATCATTACCAAACACTTTCATTTATAATTCAATATTTACAAATATTCTGCTTCTCTTCACTCACACAACAAAATTCTAGTTAAGGCCCTCATTACTTCTTGGATTTTATCAGCTATATAAATTTGTGAAAATGTCTTGAAGTGATGATGGAATGCCAGAAGGTTTTAAAGCACTATATTAATATAACCTGAGGTTCAACATTCATTTTCACAGGTCTCTCCATAATTGGTAGAGATTGATTGCAAATACTCTTTGCCTATGAGAAAGATGGAGTTGGTGAGAGTTAATCCAGAGCTTTTGATTTCTAACCTAGAGAGAGAAAACATGACTATTAGAGATTCTCTTAAGAACCCTGAAGAGGGTGAATAAATGTACAAAGAAGCTGACATGTAGAGAAACTGGTTCCCTTCAACTTTCCCTTCTTACATGTGGGGAACATATAGTAATCAATCCACCAATAAGGAGAGACCTAGGCAGATGGTCTTTGAATAAGGCTACTATTGACATTTAAATAAAATTTCCAATAAATGTTAAAAAAGAGGTCAAAGCTTATCTTTTATGTCTATGCTTTTAGGATCATGGAAACTATGCATCTCACTCTCTTAGGTCTAAACATACATGACTACAATGCAAACAAAAATATTTTTCAGATAAATACAGGATCAACTTTCCAGTTTGACACTGTGGAATACAAATTATGAAGTATTTCTTGGGAAAGAGCTCAACCTGAAATTTAGTATATTGGTTTCTATTTGCCTGGAATGGGAAAAAAAGAAGCAAGAACAAATAATATAAGAACCAATGGGACTTATTTTAAAGAATGATAAAATCTTGGAGTGTGTTTCATTATAAGCTGGGCAAATATATTGTCACTCGGTCTATTCTCTTGGTAGCACCAGAAACAAACTAATTATTAGAGTTAGAAAGCGCCTCCGAGGCTTACAGTTTGGAAAAAAGGAAGTGGGAAAAAAACCATTATGTGTTTTAGAGATTTTAGAGGCTCATAATCTGAGGTGCCTAGTGTGGGTCATATTAGATCTCTGTGGAGCTAAATTAACTTGACTGAGTCACTATTCAGTTCCATGTAATTGAATTTCAAGCTCAAGCACTACAACATGCTTAATTGATGCAAGTTCCAAGGAAACATATGACATGATTCTTGTCCTTAAAAAGCTTAACTTTTTGGAGAGAAGAATAAAATGTACACACCAGATGAAAAGAAAATCTGAAAATTCCAAATAGATTAAATTCCAAATTCAAGTTCCAACATCTACTAGATATGTGACTGAGGAGAAGCTATTGGAGGTTTCTCAGACACTGTTTTCTCTTTTTAAAAATGTTAATGTAATACTTTAATTACCTGTCTCACAAGCTTGTTGCAAATAAAATAATGTAATCCTAGAGAAAAATAAGTATGTGATTATTATTATTATTATTATTATTATTATTATTATTATTAGGCAACTAGATGACACAGTGAATAGTTTTTAACTGACTCTGGGCAAGTCACTTAACTATATTTGATGCAATTTCCTTATTTATAAAATGAGCTGGAGAGGTCAGTGCCAAACTACTCCAGTATTATTGCTAAGAAAACCCCACATGGAGTCACAAAGTTGGGTCATTGCCTGAAATGTCTGAATAACAACAACAATAAAAATTATTATTAATTATTATTATTATTGTGTAAAATTCTACTTATGAGAGTTCAAAAGAAAGGAGGGCTCTAATAGCAAAGCAGTTTTCAGCTGAAGGGAGCAGGAAAAGTTGCAAGGAAGAATTGATATTTAACTTGGTTCTTGAAAAAATATTTTACCAGAAGAAATTGGGTGGCATGACATTCTAGTTAAACATAACAGTGCCTATGAAAGCAAAAAGTCAGGGGAAATCTGTGCTGAATTTTTATCTGGAGAGGATACTTGGTTGGTAATGGAATGAAATGAGATTGGAAATGTTGTAGAAGACCTTGAATGTTCTGAGACAGAATTTGGTTATTATTTGATACAGAATGAATATCACTGGAAGGTTTTGGAAAAGGTTGATAATATATTCCAGATTGTGTTCTCTTGAGATCTTATTCAGAGGTATTTGATTCATTTTAAATAAATCTTTTTGTATGATTATCAACAGAAGCTATTCAAAATGCATCTCTTTTCTGTTACAAAACAGTATAATAAAAGTAAAATTTTATCATTATATCTTATACTTCTTGCTTTAATACCATATTACTTCATTGAATTTATAATCTCACCAATATAGGTTTTTCTCCATCACTCATGCAGCTCAACCAATCTATACTTTCTCACTTATATGATTCTTGTTCATATTCTTCCATGAATTGTAGAGAATGGGCCCAATACTATTTTCAGGTTCCTTTAATCTTGAATAATTATGGATTGATAACATGGGGCAGAGTCAAGATGATGGCATAAACTAAGAAGCTTCTAGAGCTTTTTCCATAACAACTTTGAACGAAGCTTCTAAACAGATCCTAAAGTGACAAATCTACCCCCTGCCCCCCCAAAAAAAACTACAGTGAAGTAGTTTTTCAGTGAGATAACTTGAAGGAATTCAGGAAAAGGCCTGTCACTTCAGTAAAAGTGGAATATAGTCCACTGTGGGTTGGAAATCTGGGAAAGAAACAAGAGGCTTTTAGCAACAGAGCAGTTGAGCCCCAGTAAAGGTCCCAAACCAGCTTAGAGAGCAATGATTCAAGCCCTGGAAGCTGGTGGGATGTTGGGATACTCTAGCACAGAGAGAAGAACAGAACACCAAAAACTCAAGAGCAGAAAGCCAAGAGTCAGGAACTAGAACCCTGTCCCACAGCAAAAAAATAAATAAAAATAAAATAAAAAGTTTGGGACTGTATTCCATAAACCTCAGGAACAGAGCTCATCTAAAACAATGACTAGAAAAACAACAAAACACTAACCATTGTCAGCTACTATTTTGATAGGGATGCAAAAACAGCATTTTAGAAGAGGAAAGTAGTGACAAAATATGCACATGTGAAACCTTTAAATGGCTGATGAACTGACCTCAATTCCAAAACACCTCTTGGATGAACTCAAAGAGAATTTTAAAAAAACTAAGAATAGATGAAGAAGAAAAATGGATAAAAGAAATGTGAGTCCTGCAGGAGATTTATGAAAAATTAACTGAAGAAAACAATGATTTTAAAAGTAAAATTGGAACCTTTAGCTAAGATGGTATAGAGGAGTCAAGCACTATTTTAAGTTCTCCTGGCTTTCCCCTCTAACATGAACCAAGCCTCTTAATAGATTTTGGTCCCGCAGAACCCAAAGAAGAACCAAGGAGAACATCAGGCAGCAAAGTTTGTCATGGGGGAGTATGGGCAACTGGGGGTATAAAGCAGAGATCCAGTACAGAGGGAGTGGGATGAAGTGGGGGACAGGCCTGAGAATAGTGGCAGAAGCATCTACCTGATCAGATCAGCAGGTCTGGAAGACCTGAGTCTCAAGACAGCTCCCTCATGTTTTCAGCTGAGTGACAACCCCTCTTCCTGTGGGAAGGTCTGACTTTCTCCAGAACAAGCTGAAATAGCCCCAACTTACTTACAAGTTGCCCCAAGGCAGCAGATCTTCCCCAGCTTATCACTGATTACATTGATTTACTTTCTAGCCTGAGGATCCAGCCCAGATTGTGTGAGGACTGGTTTATAAAGGGAATGAGTTACAGATGCCAACAACAGACAATTAGGAGAAAGCTTCTGGCACTCCTTAAAGGCTGGCCCACTGAATAACCCCCTAGAGTTCCTAAACCCAGTGAACAAGGCCTCTAGGGATCTCAGCACTGCAGGTCTGCAAACCGGCCCCTCCCCCACCACAAAACTCTAGAGAAAGGACTCAAAATGAAAAAAGGCCAGTGAAAAGTTGGGAAGGGGCTATCCATTGAATGTTACCTTGAAGATAAGCATACCAGCTCAGAGGAGAAAATAAATTGATCTCCAACCTAGAAAGTCTTCTTAGAAGAGATGAGAAAGGAGTTTAAACATCAAATGGAAAAATGGGGAAAAGAAATACAAGAGAAAATTAGCATCTTACAACAAGAAAACAAATTCTTTGAAAACACAATTGTACAAATGAAAAAAGATAACTTCAAAAATGGAATTGATCAATTGGAAGAGGAGATACAAAAGGAAAAGGCAGAACACTCTTCTCTAAAAAAAAGATTGGAATCTGTGAAAACTAATAACTGTGAAACACCAAGAATCTGTTAAAAAAAATCAAAAGAATGAAAAAAAATAGAAGAAAATATAAAATATCTCATTGGAAAACAACTGACTTGGAAAATAGATCCAGGAGAGACAATTTAAAAATCACAGGACTTCTGAAGAAAAGAAAATCCTGGACTCCATGCTTCAGGATATAATAAAGGAGAAGTGGAACCAGAGGGCAAAAGAGTGTTTGAAAGAATACATCAATCCCCTCCTGAAAAGAATCCCAAAATGAATACATCAAGAAATATTCTTGCCAAACTTCAGAACTATCAGATCAAAGAGAAAATCCTGCAAGCAGACAGAAAGAAACAATTAAAATACCAAGGAGCCACCAAGGACCTGGCTGCATCAACATTAAGATATAGAAGGGCCTGGAATATGTTATTCCAAAGAGCAAGGGAGTTAGGAATGTAGCCAAACTAACCAGCAAAACTGAGCCTTCTTTTTCAGGGGAAAAGACAGACATTTAACAAAATAGGACTTTCAACTTTTCCTTATGAAAAGATGATAACTAAACAGAAAATTTGGTCTTTAAACAGTAGACTTGAGAGATACATGGAAAGGTAAACAGGGAAAAAGGAAAAAAAAACTGTTATCCAACAAAATTAAACTGGTTATATCCCCACCTTGGAAGATGATTCTCATAACTCTTGAGAATTGTAACTCTATTAGAGGGAATATACTTAGCCAAAAGGAATGGATATCCATGACATGTCTATGGCTTTGATGAAATGATTTGAAAATAATATCTCATTAAAAAGGGGAGACAGTGAGGAGACAGGAGGAAGAGAGAGAGATTGAATGGGGTAAATTATATCACATGAAGAGGTATAAAGGATCTATTGCAATAGAAGGGAAGAGGGAGGAGGCGATAATAACAGCCTGAATCTTTCTTTCATGAGATTTGACTAAAGAGGAATTATCACACACAAGTTTCCAGTTGAGTTTGGAAACTTATCACCTTTCATGTATTAATAGGAGAAAGGGGTAAGGGATAGGAAAGGAGCGACTGATAGAAGAAAGGAAAGGAAGAAGGAGTAAAGGTAAAGGGGAAAGAAAAGGGAGGGGTTAGAAAGAAGGGGGTTAAACATACTGAAGGAGGTGGCATTCAGAAGCAAAATACTGGGAAATAGGAGTAAGATGAAAAAAAGTAGAAAAAAACAAATGGAGGGAAGATAGAAGGCGGACAATAAAGAGTGATTATAGCTTTAAACGTGAATAGTGTGAACTCTCCAATAAAATGGAAGCAGATAACAGAGCAGATTAAAAACCAGAATCCTATAAGGATTACCTTATTATCTGTTGCTTACAAGATGTTGCTTACAAGAAAGGCATTTGAAGCAGTGAGATACATAGAGAGTAAGGGTAAAAGCTTGGAGCAGAATATATTATGCTTTAGCTGAAGTAAAAAAAAAAAAGCATGTCTAGAAATCCTTATCTCAGACAAAACAGCTACAAAAATAGATCTCAATGAAAAAGAAAAGGAAGGAAACTATATCCTCCTAAAAGCTACCATAGGTAACAAAGTAATTTCAGTACTAAAAATGCATACAAGTACTATATTATTAAAGGATTCTTAAAGGAGAAGCTGAATGAGTTACTGGAAGACCTACACAGCAAAACTACTTGGGGCATACCTCAAAATCCCTCTCTCACATTTAGATAAATCTAACCAAAAATAAGTAAGAAGGAAGTTAAGGAGGTAAATAGAATGTTAGAAAACTTATACATGATAGATATTTGGAGAAAATTAAATGGGGATAGAAAGAAATATCCTTTTTTCTGCAATATTTGGCACCTACACAAAAATTTACCATGTACTATGACATTAAAATCTTCATAATAAAATGCAGAAAGGGAGACATAATGAATGTACCCTTTTCTGACATGTTGCAATAAAAATCATGTGCAATAAAGGGCTGACATAGATCTAAAACTAATTGGAAACTAAATAACCTAATTTTAAAGAATGAGTGGATCAAACAAGAAGTCATAGAAAGAATTAATGTTTCATTTAAGACAATGACAACAAAGAGACAACATACCAAAACTTATGGGATATAGCCAAAGTAGTTATTAAAGGATGCTTAGTGCTTATATGAATAAAATAGAGGAGAAAATTATTGAACTGAGCATGCAACTAAAAAAAATTAGAGAAACAATATATTAAAAATCCCCAATTAAATTCCAAATTAGAAATTTTGAAAATTAAAGGAGAAATTAATAAAATTGAAATCAAGAAAACCACTGAATTAATAAAACCAAGTTGTTTTTTATGAAAAAAATTAAATAGATAAATTGTTGGTTAATCTGATTAAAAAAGAAGAAACCAAATTACTAGTATCAAAAAATGAAAAAAAAAGGTGAATTCACCACCAGTGAGGAGAAATTTAAAGTAATAATTTGGTACTATTTTGCCCAACTATATGCCAATAAATTTGATAATCTAAGTGAGATGGATAAATATTTACAAAAATATAAATTGCTCAAGTTCAAAGAAGAGGAAATTAAATACCTAAATAAGATTATTTCAGAAAAAGAAATTCAACAATCCATCAGTAGACTCCCTAAGAAAAAATCTTCAGGGCTAGATAGATTCACAAGTGAATTCTATCAAATATTCAAAGAACAGTTGGTTCCAATTCTGTATGAACTATTTAAAAAGTAGGTGAAGAAGGAGTTCTGTCAAATTTCTTCTATGACAACAATATGGTGCTTATACCTAATTCCAGAAGAGTCAAAAATTATAGCCTAATTTCCCTAAGAATATGGATGCAAAAATATTAAATAAAATATTAGCAAAGAGATTACAGTCAGTTATCACTAGGATAATACACAATGACTAAATAGGATTTGTTCCAGGAATGCAAGATTTGTTCAATATTAGGAAAACTATCAACATAATTGACTATATCAATAACAAAGCTAACAGAAATCATATGATTATTTCAAAAGATAATGAAAAATTGACAAAATACAGCACCCTTTTCTACTAAAAAAACTCTAGAAAGCATAGGAATAAATGGATTGTTTCTTAGAATGATAAGAAATTTCTATCTGAAACCATCAACAAGCATTATATATAATGGGTATAAGTTAAAAGCATTCCCAATAAGATCCATGGTGAAACAAGGATGTCCATTATCACCACTATTATTCAGTATTATATTAGAAATGTTAACTTTAGCAATAAGAGCAAAGAAGAAATTGAAGTAATTAGAATTGAGAAGGAAAAAAAATTCTCATTCTTTGCAGGTGATATGATAGTATACCTAGAGAACCCTAAAAAATCATCTTACAAAACTACTGGAAATAATCAGCAACGTTAGCAAAATTTCAGGATATAAAATTAACCCACCAAAGTCTTCAGAATTTCTATATATTACTAACAAAGTAAGGCAGCAAGAGATAGAAAGAGAAATCCAATATAAAATAACTTCAGAAAGCATAAAATACTTGGGACTCTACCTACCATGGCAGTTTCAGAAACTCTATGAAAACAATGATAAAACACTTTTCACAGAAATAAAATCAGATCTAAATAACTGGACAAATATCAACTGCTCAGGGATAGGCCCAGGATAATACAATAAAAATGGCAATTCTACCTAAATTAAACTTCAAATCAAGCTTTCAAAAAATTACTTTAGTGAGCTAGAAAAAAATAGTAACTAAATTTATGTGGAGGGGGCAAAAAGTCAAGAATATCAAGGGATTAATGAAAAAATGCAATAGAAGGTGGCTTAATCATGCTCAATCTAAAATCATAAAGCATCGGTTATCAAAACTGTCTGGTAAGAAATAAGAGTCATGGATCAATGGAACAGATTAGGTACAAAAAAGACTGCAGAAAATTATTTTAATAATCTGATAAACCCAAGGATTCTGGCTTCTTGGATATAAGACCTCACTCTTTGATAAAAACTGCTTTGAAAACTGGAAGATAGTATAACAAAAACTATAATTAGGCCAACATCTCACTCCCTATACTAAGACAAAATCAGAATGGCTTCAGGATTTAGACATAAAAGACAATATTATAAGCAAATTCAGAGAACAAGGTATAGTTTTCTTGTCATATCTATGGAAAGGGGAGCAGTTTATGACCAAAGAAGAGGCAGAGAACATTATAAATAAAAATTTGGATATTTTTGATTACATTAAATTAAAAAGCTTTTGCACAAATAAAAATCACTGTAACCAAGATCAAAAGGAATGTAAATTGGGAAACAATTTTCATAACTGGTGTGTCTGACAAAGGACTTCTTTCTTTTTCTTTCTTTTTAGGTTTTTGCAAGGCAATGTGGTTAAGTGGCTTGCTAGGTAATTATTAAGTATCTGAGGCCAGATCTGAAGTCAGGTCCTTAGGGTCAGTGTTCTATTCACTGCACCACCTAGCTGTCCCTCAAAGGACTTATTTTACTTTAAATCATTATTGATTAGAGAAATGCAAATTAAAGCATCTCACACTTCTCAGATTGACCAATATGATCAGAAAGGATAATGATCATTGTGTAGGGGATATGGGAAATATGGGACACTAATGTATTGTTGGTGGAGCTGTGAACTGATCCAACTGTTCTGGAGAGCAATTAGGAATTATGCCCAAAGGGCAATAAAACTGTTCAAACCCTTTGATCCAGCAATACAACTACTGGGTCTATACCCTGAAGAGATCATGAAAAAGGTTAAAAATCTCATATGTGCAAAAATATTCATAGCAGCTCTGTTTGTAGTATCCAAGAACTGGAAATTGAAGGGATGTCCATCAACTGGGAATGGCTGAACAAATTGTGGTATAATGTATGTTATGGAACACTATTGTTCTATAAGAAATCATGAGGCCTAGGATTTCCAAAAAGCCTGGAAAGACTTACATAAATTGATGAGCAGAACCAGAACAATATACACCTTACCAACAGCATGGTGTGATGATCAACACTGATGGACTTGCTCATTCCATCAGTGCAATAATCAGGGACAATTTTAGGGTATCTGTGAGAGAGAATTCCATCTGTATCCAGAGAAGGAATTACAGAGCTTAAACAAAGACTAAAGATTATTATCTTCAATTTTTTAAAGTTGTCCTATATATTTCATAATTTCTCTATCTCTAATGTTTTATTTCTTCCTTTTGGATCTGTTTCTTAAAGCATTCCATTTGGATCTATGCATATCATGGAGGCAAATGTAAAGGCTATCTCAGAGTGCCTTCTGTGGATGGGAGAGGGGAGGGAAGGGAGGGAGGGAGAAAAAAATTTAAAATTCAGAACCTTGCAAAAAATGATTGGTAGAAACTATCATTGTATGTAACAGGAAAACAAATAAAATATTTATGTAATTTTTTTAAAAGCAAAGTTGACCAGCTGGAAGATAAAATTAACCAACTGGAAAAGTAAACAAAAATGCTAACTGAAGGAAAAAACTAAAATTGTACAAATGAAAATTAATGATTCTGTGACATCAAAATTCCATCAAGTAAAATTAAAAGACTAAAAAGTAGATGAAATGTAAAGCATCTCTTAGCAAAAATGACCAACCTGGAAATAGATCCTGGAAAAATAGTTTATGAATTATTGATCTATCTGAAAGCCATGATCAACAAAAGAGCCTGAAAATATCATGCATGAAAAGAACATGGAAAATTGCTCTAATATCTTAGGAGAAAAAATATAATATAGTCCTTGAAAGAATCCATCAATCACTCACCCCCTCCAAAAAGATATCTCAAAATAAAAACTGTAAGGAATATTATAGCCAAATTTCAGAATTCTTAGTTAAAGGAGAAAATACTACAAGAAGCTAAAAGAAAGCAATGTAAATAATAAGGAACCACAAATAGGATTGTGTAGGACTAATCAGTTACAAAATTAAAGGATCTGAGAGACTGGAATATGAGCTTGGATTACAACCAAGAATCAATACCCCACAAAATCCAGAATATTCTTTTAGGGGAAAAGATGGTCTCTCAATGAAATTGATGACTTTCAAACTTACCTAATAAAAAGACCAGAAATGGATAAAAAATTTGGTCTTCAAATACAAGACTCAAGAGATATATCAAAAGGTAAATGGAAGGGGGGATCTTTTAGTTAACTCTTGAGAACTGTATTTCTCTTAGGACAATTGAAAGGAACATATTTATAACAAAGAGTGTAGGCAAAAATTGATTGTGATGTGATCAAATGTTTAGCTCTTGAGTGATTTTGATTTCTATGATGCTTTAGCTCATGAGGATTGTATTTCAATAGAGAGTATTGGAAAGAGGGGGTGTATAAATTAATTATAATTTGATGATGATTATGGCTCTTGAGAATTTTGAGATAATGTTGCTTATAAATCAATCAAGTTTGGGATTGTACTTCTATCAGGACAGATGAAAGGAGTGTATCTTGATAGAAGTTGTGGGTACAAGACAGGTTTAAAACATTTAAGAAATGAAAAGAACTATTATATTAGAAGGTGAGGTATTAGAGGATAAATAACACTACATGAAGAGGACCAAAGACCAAATAAGGTAGAGGGAAAGAAGGAAATATTACTCTAAATAGATGTGACTCAAAGAGGGAATAATATATATTCCCAAATGGATTTAAAAATTTATCCTACCCTTCAGGGAAATAGGGGGGAAGGGGAAAGAAAGGGTAAGAAAGGATTCATAATAAGGAGGGTGAAAGTAAAGTTAAAATTAAAAAGAAAAATAAAAGGGAATAGGGAAGGGAGAAGATTAATAGGAAAGCTTGATAAAGAGGAAGCACTCAGGAGCAAAATTTTGGTGAGGAGGGATAAGGAGAAAGCAAAGAGGAAAAATATAAATGGGAAAGATAACATGGAGGAAATACAGGGTTAGTAATCATAACTGTAAATATGAATGGGCTGTTATTCTTTCTCTCTTTCTCTTGTCTTTTTTTCCTCCCTTCTAATTACTCTTTCACAACATGACTAATATGGAAATAGATTAAACATAAGTATACATATAAAACTTTTACCTGATTGTTCACTGCCATGGGGAAAGGGAAGGTAAGAAAGAGTGGTAGAAAAATGTGGAGCTCATAAACCTGCAGATGGATGAATGCTGAAAAGTACCTTTTCATGTAATTAGAAAAATAGAGTGAAAATGAAATTTAAAAAAAGAAACCTTGAGGAATGGGACTGCAGAAACATCTGTTTTACAGACTTTCATAAACTGATGCTGAGTGAAGTGAGCACAATCAGGAGAACATTTTATACAGGAACAGCAATATTGTGTGATGATCAACTATGATGGGCTTGATCATCTCAGCAGTATAATAATCAAAGACAATTCTAAAGGACACGTGATAGAAAATACCCCCCCCCATATCCAGAGAAAGAATTATGGAGTTTGAATGGAGACCAAAGCTTGCTATTTTCAATTTTTAAAATTTGTTTTATATATTATTGTTTTATTTTCCTTCTAATGGTCTTTTTTTCCCTTTTTTGATTTGATTCTTCTTTCATAGTATAATTAATATGGATATATGATTAACGAAGTTATACTTGTATAACATATATTAGATTGTTTTCCAAAAGGGGGAGGGGCAAGGGAGGAAGAAAAATATTTGAAAAAAATTTGAAACTCAAAACCTTACAAAAATGATTGTTGAAAGCCATCTTTGCACGTAGTTGGAACAATAAATAAAAAAAATTTTAAGCCAATAAAAAAGTGGAGCACATACTGTTATTACTCTTTTGAAATCACTACATGACTAAACTGCTTTCTTTTGTGGTTATTCATATGATTAATGATGTATTTCACATCACTCACTGTCTATTGTTAATATGCTTCAATCTACTCATACTTCCTGGAGGAGTTTTAATTATGATTCTTCTTGGATTGTGATGCTTCAAAGTCTAGAGGCATATTTCACATCTGGGAGAATATTGACCTAGCTCATTACTTCAGACATAGTCTAAAAGGTATTGATGTCTTGTCCATCTTCTCTTGGGACTTAAACGTTCATGGACATTATAATTCCTGATCAACTGGACGTGTGCTCTAACATATCATCATGGGAAGCATAGATTTGTTCTTATCCTAGCCCTGTTATCTTGGCATTTAAAAGAAAAGCTTTTGTGTCAGGGAGCATATTAGGATAATTGGAAGCAATGTATGATTTTCTACATACAATTCAGCTTATTTTAATGTGTTACCATCATTCTTGTACAGCAACTGAGATTTTGTTGAAATTGCATGCTACCTGAATATGTACACTGACCCTAGATTTCAATCTCCTTAAAGGTAGGAGTCTAGCTTGCCTCATTATCTCCCAGATAATTAGAATAATGTGAGTATACATTAGGTTTACAATTAATATTTTGACTGATATTTTGAAATGAATTAGCAATGGGGAAAAAGAGAATATAATGAATTAAGCAAGTAAAGTCCTTCCAAATGTTTGTTCTGAAATAATGCTAGCCTTTCTATTTGTCAGGCTGCTTACCAATCTAATTAAGCCCTGAGGATAACATAAGATTAATTTCAATGTAGGGACAAATGAGTATTTCTGTATAACTTCAACATTTTCTTATAAAATTTTGAGTTTAATAAGAGTATTTCAATTGGTCAACATCCACTTTTAAAAGCAAAAACTAGAACAACTGTTTAGAAAATTATTAACTTAGAATATTGATTTTATCTTATGATTTCTTTTACTTTTAGTCTGTTTTCCTGGTGTTTTGGGAAGTTAGAATTAAATTTAAAACTATGATGATTTTTAAAGATTTCAGCTAATGTTTGCATTGTCATCCTAAATGATTTAGGCAATAGATAACAATGAGAAACTATAAAGAGATAGAAAGTATAGAACTGATTTATGTCTAAAAGCCCTCAAATACTCTCTCATTGATTATTATTCTATGGGATGAAATGGAAAACCACAATTATAAAATTCCGACCTCAATGTTTAACCAGGCATCTGTTTGTGTTTGTTAAGGTTCATGCTAATTTGGAAAACATCTGGTCTGGCAAAATCTCAGTTACAAGAAGATCCCACTGTAATATAATGTATATATCTCTTCAGAACTGTTTTGGCTTCTATGTGCAAACACTAACCTCAATAACCTTTTACTTGTCCAATTTTTAACATGAGAACTTGGCAAACAGAATGAATGGGACAGTGAATATAAATCTCACTTGGCCTACAAGAACTATCCAATTTCTAATGTGTGTCAAACTCATTGCTTTAGAATTAGTTCCTGTGGCAGTTGATATACTTTTTCTTAATTTAATCCATCCAAAATCAAGCCATTTTAATGGTGGGGGGGTAAATAATTTTTTTTTAGCTTTTTGCAAGGCAAACAGGGTTAAGTGGCTTGCCCAAGGCCACACAGCTAGGTGTCTGAGGCCAGATTTGAACTCAGGTACTCCTGACTCCAGGGCCGGTGCTCTATCCACTGTGCCACCTAGCCACCCTAATAATTGTTTTAAAGACAAATTTGCAACAAAGATTTTAAAAAATTTTGAAGGTCTGCTTAGGAATTGATGTTTCATTCATCTATCACAAACTAGCCAGAGAGGTAAGGTTTGTCTTTAAACTCTTAACTTCTATTCTTTGTTCTTCCTTTCCTCCTTTTAGACATCCAGGGATATCTTGACTCATTCCTCTCCCAAGAAAAACATTGTTCTTAAAGCTAAGCTCAAGGGTATAAAAGATGGATAGTATTCTAAAGTCAAATACAGAGGCAAGGAACACAAGGAATACTTTCTATTATGAATTATTTTATAACCATACATATTTTTAGTGCCAGAAAAATCCTATTCCATGGCCTTTAGTCATTTATTTTGTGATAAGTCAAATCACAGGTATTAGAGTGAGTCAAAGGATCAAAAATTTTCCATCTTGGCTAAGATAGAAAATGTCATGTCTTCTGTGTTGCCATCCTAAAAGCTTATTTATATTTAAAGTGAATTCAAAGGCATTTATTCATCAATTCAACTAATATGCTCATCACAACTATGGCTATCTATATCATTTCTTGTTTCCATTTCTGTCTACTTACATAATTAGTGACCTAATTCAGGCCCCATGCCTTTTTATTTGGACTTTTACAATAGCCTTCCAATTGATCTCCTTTTTTTATGCAAGGCAATGGGATTAAATAACTTGCCCAAGGTCACATTGCTATATAATTATTGTCTGAGGCTTGATTTGAACTCAGGTCTTCCTGACTCCCGGGACCATATTCTATCCACTGTCCCACCTAGCTGCCCCATCTCCCCCCCCCACACACACACTTTTTTTCAGAATCTCTCAGTCCAATCCATGTATTCAAGGCAATGAGATTAAATGACTTGCCCCAAGGTAGCTAATAAGTATCAAGTGTTTAAGATCAGATTTGAACTCAGATCCTCCTGACTTGAATATTCTATCCACTGTGCCACCTAGCTGGCCCCATTCCAAACCACTTTTACACATTTACCAAAATAATATTCCTAAAAAATAAGACTAACGTCTGATAATATAATTCCCTTATTTTAAAAATCTCTAGGATAAAATATCTAGCTTTTTGCAAAGCTAGATATTTTTTTTGCTCCCTCTTCTAGGATTCTTTACCTGCTTCCACTATTGATCTTTCCTTGAAATCTCTTGTATTTACTTTTCTGTGTGCATATTTTATTCATCCAGTAGATTATATGATCTCCAAAGAAAGCCACAGTTTTGTCATTATATCCTCAGAACCTACTCGCGAAGTGCCTTATACTTAGAATTCATTTAATAAATTCTTGTCAAGTTGAAGTACTTAAATAATGAAATGTATATTGACAATGGGAATTCAAAGACCGAGCTTCTGGGCCTGGTGTGTCTATCCCAAAGTAACCTTGGACAAATCACTTTCTTCTCTCTGGATCTCAGTTTCTCACCCATAAAATGAATGGATTGAATTAGATCAGCTCAAAAGTTTAGTACAGTTCTAATATCCTTGATTTTTTTTAAATCTCAGTTTGATAACAAAGATAACTAGGTTTAGGAAGAATCTTAACTATTTAAAAAAAACTTATTTAAAGTAATGGTGTTAAGTGGCTTGCCCAAGGTCACACAGCTAGGCAATTATTAAGTGTCCGAGGCTGGATTTGAATTCAGGTCGTCCTGACTCCAAGGCTGGTGCTTTATCTACTGCACCACCTAACTGCCCCAGAATCTTAACTATTAATCATTTTGTAAATTGATATTTCTAACAACCCCTGAGCAAGAGAAAGGGACATTTGGGGGACAATTGGAAAATTTCTTGGTCTGTGAAATAATACTATGGAATGGCCCCTCTGATATTAATTACATATAAAGGAAGACATCCCTTTGAATCTAGAATATTGATCTGCATTCATTATGATTGGTTGGTGTTCCTTATGGCTGAAGAGGAACAAAATAACATCACTGTGTTGAGATCTATTGCATTCTTTTATTGAATAACAAACTGATAGAAGAATGAAGCAAAACTACTGGAATCAAATGCATCAAAAGCTTGTACCACCTCAGGGTAGTATCATATTGAACAGTAGGGAAGCCCGTTCAGATTAATATTCCTCGATTCAAGGATTGGACCTGTAGCTCTATAGTTATTTATTCTCCTTAGCCAAAAATCAGAGAAAAGACAGACTTCTAGAGCTAAGTTCGTAGTCATAGGGCTTAAATTTGTAACTCCTTTTTAGTTATTTCCTACTTTTGTCATTGTACACAAGTCATTTTCCCTTTGGGGATATGAGTTTAGAAAAGCAGAATGTATCACAGAGAAAATATCAATGAAATTGGAGCACAAAACTTAAAATCATGAAAATTGAATCTGAATTTTGCTACTTCTTGGCTATTTGGTCTTATTCAAGTTACAATTGTCATGGAACTTGGTTCCCTCATTGGTAAAGTGAGGAGGTTGCATTAGATGGATTAAATGGTCTCTGAAGTCACTAGTCAATTCTACACTTATGATCTCTAAGGGTCTTGAAAAGTGTCAAAAGGTAATTCACTGTAGAAAGAAATGACAACCCACCACAGTATTTTTTGCCTAAAACCCCCCATGGACAATATCAAATGCTAAAAGATAGAACTTTAAAAAATGAATGCCTCAAGTTGGAAGGTGTCAAAGATCTTACAAAGGAAGAGGGGAGGGCAACAAATAGCTTTAGAAAAAGTAAAGAAATTGGATCAAAACCAATAGCATGTCTATTTGAGTATGTGTTCGATGATAAAATGCAAGTCTGATTCTGTATAAATTAATATTGAATTGTAACTTGGAATATAAGGCCTATAAACAAAAGCAAATTGCATGTGTTCAAACAGGAAATGGGAAAATTAAATATTATCTTAGGTATCAGTGATCTTAAATGGATGGAAATGGGTACATTTTATTCATAAATATATTCATAAATAATAAATAATAAATAATAAGTTATTCATAATTATTTATAACATGTTATTATTTATTCATAATTATTGGGAAATAACAAATTAATACACTTTATTCATGTAAATATATATATGTATATATATATATATATACATATATATTATATATATATTTATATATATATATACATATATATATGTATATATATATATATATATATATATATATATCAGTGTGGGCAAGAATTCCTTAGAAAGTGAGCCCTCACAGTCAATTAAAAATGGGAGAAAAGGAGTCCTGGAGAATAGATTCAAAACTGACAGATTGATATCTGTTCAAATTCAAGACAAACTGTTTCACATCACAATTAATACAAGTCTGTGCTCCAAGTGGTGATGTTAAAGAGACAAAAGTTGTTCAATTCTATGAAAACTGATATTTCAAAAAATAACATCAATAAAAGATGTTGCAGCTAATATAAGGAATTAAAAGGCTACAGTAGGCAATCAAAAGATTACCAGGAAAATTTAGATTTTGAGTACAAAATGAAGCTGTGTCAAGGTAATCTTCTGGTTATCAGAAACAAACATTTTCAACAACCCAAAAGGTGACTTCACATAGACATCACCAAATGATCAATATAAAAATCAGATTGATTTTATACTTGTGGTCAAAGGTGAAGAAGTTCTATTTGTTGTTGTTGTCAGAATAAGTTCTGGAGTTAACTGTAGCTCAGATCATGAGTTTCTTATTGCAAAATATAGACTTAAATTGACATAACTAGGTCATGCTGAGTCTGGAGTGAGAAGGACAAGTCAAAATTTTACCTCAGACACCAAACACCAAGGTCACACAGCTAGGCAATTATTAAGTGTCTGAGTCTGAATTTGAACTCAGGTCCTCCTGACTCCAGGGCTGGTGCTCTATCCACTGCACCACCTAACTGCACAGAATCTTAACTATTAATCAGTGTGTAAATTGATATTTCTGACAACCCCTGAGCAAGAAAAAGGGACATTTGGGGGAAAATTGGAAAACTTCTTGGCCTATGAAATAATACCATGGAATGGCCCCTCTGATATTAATTATATATAAAGGAAGACATCCCTTTGAATCTAGTATATTAATCTGCATGACCATGGGTGATGCAGTGAATAGGGCAATGGTGTTGAATTCAGGAGGATGGAAGTTCAAATCCAGCCCCAGATACTTGCCACTTACTAGCTTTGTGACCTTGGACAAGTTACTCAATCCTGATTGCCTCCCATCCAGGACCATCTCCAGTCTTCCTGATTTTCATATGTGGCCACTGGACCCAGATAACTCTGGAGGAGAAAGTGAGATTGGTGACTTAGCACAACAGCCTCTTCACTTAAATCCAATTCACATGCTTATTATGGCATCACCTACCTGATGTCATGGCCTTCTTCAAAATGAAGGACAAACATTATAAATCCAGTAGAGAAGAAAAAAGCAAACCACTCAAGAATCTTTGCCAATAAAACCCCATAAATCTTCACAAAGAATTTAAACAATAATAAGACAATTTAACAATAATAAGAATTTAACAATAATAAGACAAATTTAAGAAAGTAGGAAATTCATCAGACTGTATAAGTATGACCTAAATAACACCCTTTATGAATATTTAGAGGTAATGAAAAAAACATTTTATAGAATTAGATCTGGTGGGTAGAGTGCCTGAAGAACTATGGATGGAGGTTTGCAAAATTTCACATGAGGTTGTAACAAAAAATCTCAAAGAAAAAGAGCAATAAAGCAAAATGGCTCTCCAATTAAGCTTTATAAATAGATGAGGAAAAAAGGAAAGTGAAAGCCAAAGGAGAAATGAAAAGATTCTGACTGCTGAATTTCAGAGAAAAGCAAGGGATAAGAAGGTTTTCTTATAATAAAAAATGCAAAGAAAAAGAAAATGGTAAAACAGGAAAGCCAAAAGATCTCTTCAGGAAAATTGGAGATATCAATGGAACATTTCATGCAAAAAATGTGCAGATAAAAGACAAAATTGGAAAGGACATAAAAGAAGTAGAAAAGATTAAGAAGTGGCAAGAATATAAAGAACTATACAAGAAATATTTTAACATCATCAATAATCAAGATGCTAATCTAGAGCTATACATCCTGGAGAATGAAGTCAAGTGGGCCTTAGGATACATTGATACCAATAAGGAATTTGAGCTGATCTTTCTAAAAATCCTAAAAGATGATATTAAAGTACTACACACAATATGTCAAAAAATTTGGAAATCTCAGATGTGGCCACCGAATTGTAAAAAATGATATACCATTCCTAAAGAAGGTCAATGCCAAAGAATGTTCAGTCTTTTAACCATTGTGCTCATTTCACACACTAGAAAGGTCATGCTTAAGAGTCTGTAAGTTAGGCTTCAGTCATAAATGAACTAAGATTTACAAGAAGAGAAGACTGGTTTTTGAAGAGGCAGAGGAACCAGGGATCATATTGCTAACATTTGCTGAGCTATGTAGAAAGTAAGGGAGTTTCAGGGAAAAAAATCTACTTTTGCTTCATTGAATACTAAAGTCATTGACTTTTTGTATCATAACAAATTGTGGCAAGTTCTCATTAAGAGAAAAGTGTGAGAGTATCATCTTATTTGTCACTTCAGGAAATTGTATGCAAGTCAAACAGTTGATTGGTTCAAAATTGGAAAAGGAATATGACAAGGTGGTAAATTGGCACCTTAGTTAATTAACTTAAATATAGAGTAAGTCATGCAAAATGTGATGAATCAAAAGCTGAATTTAAGGTGTTCAAGAAGAAATATCAACAATATCCCGTATATAGACAATACTACTCTAAGTAGCAGAAAGTGTAGAATAATTTAGAAGCCTTGATGAGGGTGAAAGAGGAGAGTGTAAAAATTAACTTGAAGTTTAACATTAAAAAATATAAAACTAAAATCATGACATCTTGTCTCATTGCTTCCTGGAAAATAGAGGGAGAAGAAATGGAAACACTGTCAGATTTTGTATTTTATGCTCCAAGATTATTACAGCTGGCAACTATGGCCCTAAAATTAAAAGACACTTGGAAGTAAACCTATAGCAAGTCTTGAATAGCATACAAAAAGCAGAGACTACTTCACTGGCAAAAGTCTATATAGTCAAAGCTCTGACTTTTCCAGTAGCAATATATGGCTGTGAGGGTTTGGAATAACTGAGTGTGCTGGGAATAATGCTTTTGAATTATGGTGCTGGGGAAGTCTTTTGAGATTTCCTTAGCAGCAAGGAAATCAAATCAGTTAGTACTTAAAGATATTAACTCAGTGTTCATTGGAAGGACAAATACCAAAACTGATATTTAAATGCTGTAGCCATATAATAAGAAGACAGGATTCATTGGAAAAGACTCTAATCCTGCAAAAAATTGAAGGCAAAAGAGGAAAATGACAGATGGATAAATAATGTTTATGGAAACAGCAAATATAAAATTAAACAGACTTTAGAAGGTAATGGAGGACAGAGACTGGTGTGCCATAAAAAGAGTCAGACATGACAAAATAACTGAAAAGCAAGGACCTTGCCAGGTCTTTTAATGTCATGTAAGTATGGACTTTTGAGATGCTTTTCTGCAACTCCTTCATTTACCAGATTAGTAAACTGAGGTTCAAAGTGACAAGTCAAATCAAATCAATAAATGTTTATTAAGCATCTTCTACATACTAATTGTTAGAATGGAGTTTGAACCAGAGGCTCTAAAACATCTCTTCTAGTTATGTCATTCTTGCTATCAAGTGATTCTCTGAGCTGGCTCAAAATCCCTGAATAATAATGTGAGAAGCCTGATTAGAAACAAAGTGATTACTCTTACCCAACATTTATTTGCTAAAGGTTAGCATTAGGGAGAAAACAACCATAATAGAGAGCTTTTCTATTGTTTTTAAGGTTTTAAAGCACTTTACATATACTTCATTTGGTCCTCTTTTAAAGTAAGTGCTGCTTCTTATCAAGATTTTACAAATAAGGAAAAAGAGACTGAGGATAAGAGACAAAAAACTTGTCCTGGGCAGTTAGTAAGTGTCTGAAGTAGGATTAGAACTCATCATCCTGACTATGTCTAGGGATCTATTCACTATATTACCTCACTGATTTTTGCATTGTGACTTAGATAATCTGGTATTCATTTACATGAGATGTTAATTTGTTTTCATCAGTATTAAAACCATTTCTCACTGAGCACCCAGATCACCCTTTAAAAGAGAGTGCATAAACCATTAATTTATAGCCTTTGTAAATGGAACATATTGGAAGGTCCAGTGCACTCAAGCTCACTGATTTACAGGGGGCTGATTGATGACTGTTTGTTCCAGAAGGCACCCTATATTTTATATCTAATGTGAAGATGCTGTATTAGTATCGCTAATATAATCAAATTAATTTTCAGAGGTAATCCTTTGAGGCTATGGGTCTAGATATTTCAGCTAGCAGATCTGAATAACTGAAAAGTCACTAATGGAAGTCATAATCTTCTTTTTCACCCTATACTTTAAAATAGCAACACTTTATTAATAATATGCGGGTTTTTCCTATTGTTATTATGTACCAAAACTTTGCTCACCCTACACAGTTCACTAAATGGAACAAGCTGTCACATCAATTGTGTCTAACAATCTGTTCCTCACTCCCCACCTTCTACTTTTCTATCAGGTAGACAGAGGTATATATATATTTTTTATCTTTACTCTAAAGTTAAGAATGACTGTTCCATTGATCTGAATTCTGCTATTATTTAGTTCTATTTTACACTTATGTTGTCATGGTCATTGAGTCTATGGTTCTCTTCTTGAAGTTTACTTTTCTATTTTAGTTCAAACAGATCTTCCCAAACATCTTTATTGTCAACTTTTAAGTTGTAAGCCAAGAAAACCATGCCATGGGGGGAAAATGTCAAATGTGTCAAACTCTTAATGATCCAGACTAATGAAGGAATGTTTGTCAGTCAGATAACCCCAGACAGGGGTTAATGCAAGCATCATGTCTCTTTGGCTTTCAAATGCAGTCTGTGGTTTGGGAGGGCAGTTTATTTCCTTGCTTGATTACATTTGATGCAGACTAATAGGAAAATGAGTTTACATTCCCTCTGCACACCATCATTGACGACTCCAGGAAACCCTGATCCATTTTACTTAATGTAAAGAAGGTAGGCCAAGATCATATATATTCCATGGATAGTCTACTGGGGGATAATCTACTTGTGATGTGAATAATTGAGACTTGATACCATGGCATATAATCTAGTCATCATTTGAACACTATCCTTTCAAACTATGAAAATACATAAACTGAGTAGGAGGAGAATTTATGAAGCAAATATTTGCAGATCCTATATTTCTGCTTTAGATTATAACAGAATGAATGCAAGAAAGAGGATTATATTTTAGCTATAGCAAATAAAAAGGTGGTGCAGGGGACAGAGAGCTAGGTCTGGAATCAGGAATAACTGAATTCAAATTTGGTTTCAGCTGTGTGACCCTGGGCAAGGCATTTAACCCTTTTTGCCTTTGTTTTCTCATCTATAAAATGAGTTGAAGAAGGAAATGTTAAACCACTCTAGTATCTTTGCCAAGAAAACACCAAATGGAGTCATGGATGAGTTAGACATGTCTGAAACTATTGGATGTACAAATGTATACATTTAAATAAATGAGTTCAAAAAGAGGAAAAATAGGGAAACATTGACTACATGACTGTAAAGCAAATTAAGAATTTTTTTCAATTTGAAACTGACTATTTTGGTGTTGCAATGACAAAGGCAAATAAAAATATCTAAAATCTCTTTATATCTAAAAGGGAGTTTGTAAAGTTAAAGACTTATACAAACAAGACAAGTAATAAGCAAAAAAAAAAAGAGAAAAATGAATGTTAATTCTGTATTTTTTCTCATTTCTATCCCTTCCTTGTGTTCCTTCCCAATTTCTTGATCTCAAGACCAAGTATCTTCTACCTCATTCTATGAAATTAGAGTATTTCATTCATTAGTCTTATGCAGTGTCTTAGAAACCAATCTTTGGGGTCATCGAAGATGGACTTGTGAACTCCGACTCCCCCAAACTCCAAAAAAACAAACAAATGTGGGCTCTAGCCAAAATTTAGAGGGGCAGAACCCATAGAAAGACTAAGTGATACATTTTTCCAGTCCAAGATAACTTAGAAGTTCTGTAGGAAAGGTGTGTTTCACCAGAACCAAGGGTTGTAATAAAAGCCATGGCTGTGGCACAGCGTAGCCCAGCCCAGCCCAGTTCAGCACAACCCAGCCCAGAGATCACCAGCAACAGCTTGAAGGGGCTGGGAGAGAACTGTGCTGCACCTGGGTGAGTGTGGAGTGAGGAGCACAGCCACAGAATCTGCAGTGAAAATTGGAAGAAAGAAGCCTACACCCCCAGAGAGGGTAAGGGAAGTCTACAGAGATTTCTCTGCTCTCCCTGGGGTAGGACTCTGCTGTTTGTCTATACTCAGATATTGCAGTTTGGGCTTCCATACTAAATGACCAAGCTAGATCCCTCCTTAAAGCCCCAGGGCAGAGAGAAGTATGGGGTCCATCTACATATCAAAGCAAGCTAGAGATCATAAGACCCTGGAGGAATAAAGATCCCAGTGGAGTGTCCCAAAAAGAAAACAACCCCAAAGCCTTGGAAGTGCTATAAATTAGTCTTGTGCTGAGGAAATAAGTAAACAACAGAAAAAGAAGAATCTGACCATAGAGAATTACTTTAGTCCAATGGAAGATCAAAACACGTACTCAGATGATGACTAAATTGAAGCTTCCATATCCAAAACCTCCAAGAGAAATAGAAAATGGGCTCAGACTATGGATGAGCTCAAAAAAGACTTTGAAAAGCAATTAAAGGAGATGGAGGAAAAATTGGGAGGAGAAATGAAAGTGATGCAGAAAAATCATGAAAACCAAATCAATAGCTATGTGGCTTTGGGCAAGCCACTTAACCCCATTTGCCTTGCAAAAACCTAAAAAAATAAAAACCAAGCCAAAAGCTTGGTGAAAGATATAAAAAAAAATACTGAAGAAAATAATATGTTAAAAACCCAGTTTAGGCATAATGGAAAAAGCAAAACAAAAGGCAAATGAGGAGAAGAATGCCTTAAAAAATAGAATTGGCCAGCTGGAAAAGGAGATAAAAAAATAACTCCTTCAAATGCATAATGGAAGTAAAGGAAGCTGATGACTTTTCAAGAAAGCAGAAAGAAATAAAACTCTGCCAAACCCCCCCAAAATTTGAAGAAAATGTGAAATATCTCATTGGAAAAACAACAGACCAAGAAAAAAGATCCAGAAGAAATAATTTAAAAATTATTGGACTATCTGAAAGCCATGACCAGGAGAAGAGCCTAGACTTCATTTTTCAAGAAATAATACAGCAAAATTTCCCTGAAATCATAGAAGCTGAGGGTAAAATTGAAATCGAAAGAATTCACTGGTCACCTCCTGAAAGAGATCCCAAAAGAAAAGCTTCCAGGAATATTGTAGCCAAATTCCAAAACTCCTAAATCAAAGAGAAAATTCTAAAAGCTGCCAGAAACAAAAAATTCAGCTACTGAGTCTCCATAGTCAGGATTACACAGGATCTGGCAGCATCTCCATTAAGGGCTCGTAGGGATTGGGATATGATATTCTGGAAGGCAAAAGATCTTGATTTATAACTGAGAATCAACTACCCAGCAGAACTGAACATCCTCTTTCAGGGGAAAAGATGGACTTTCAAACTTTCCTACTGAGATGACCAGAGCTGAACAGAAAGTTTGATCTCCAAGTACAGGACTCTGGT
The DNA here is from genome assembly GCF_037893015.1 of Macrotis lagotis. Classification (NCBI taxonomy): domain Eukaryota; kingdom Metazoa; phylum Chordata; class Mammalia; order Peramelemorphia; family Peramelidae; genus Macrotis; species Macrotis lagotis. Next base: position 201,427,006 of record NC_133658.1, on the reverse strand, counting down.
GAACCATAAAGGGAGTGGAAGAGAGGGACTAACTATGAGGGACTTGATGTTGAACTGTTTGTATTCCTGCATGGGAAGAAGATATTGATGACTCATATGAACTTTCTCATAAGAACTGTTAGAAGGAGCATATATAGATAGGACATAGGAAGAAGCAGAATATAATGGTATGGTATGGTAAAGGGATGGAGTCAGTGGGTGATGGGGGAAAGTACTGGGAGGAAGGAAAAGGAGATGAAGAAGTAGCTGAGAGATTTCACATAAGAGTCAATAAAAAGCTTTTTAAATGGAGTGGAGGGGAGGAAGGCAAGGGGATATGAGTGAGTTTCATTCTCATCAGAAATGGCTCAGGGAAAAAATGACATACACACTTAATAGGGTGAGGAAATCTATTTTGCCCTGGAGAAGGATGGGAGGAAAGGGATGGGATGAAGGGGAATGGGGGGAGGGAAGGAGGGAATAGGTGATAGAAGAGAGGGAAGATCGAGGGAGAGGGTACTCAGATTCAACACACTTTTGGACAGGGCCAGGATGAAAGGAGAGAGAGAATAGAATAAATGGGAATGGGGAGGAATAGAGTGGAGGTGCAGATAAGTAATAGCAACCATGGGAAAAATATTGAAGCAACTTCTCTGGTGGACTTATGATAAAGAAAGCAATTTACCCCAGAGAAAGAGCCATTGAAATCTTAACACAGACTGAAGTAAAAGGTTTTTTTTCCTCTCTCTCTATTCTTGAGGTTTCTCATCTTTTTGGGGGGGAGGGGATTTATGTTTATTCTTATGTTTACTTTTATAACACATTCAATTTACATCATTGTCTGGCATGGAAACAATGTAGAAACTATCAGAAAGCTTTCTGGTGGGGGAAGGGAGGGTAAGTGAGTGAAAAATTGTAGAATTCAGAACCTTGCAAAAAATGATGGGTACATATTACTATTATATATAATTGGAAAACAAACAAAATGTTAAAATGTCAAAAAAAATCAATCTTTGTCAGGAGAGTGATAATTAGGATAGGACAACCAGGGCTGTGACCCATATCAACAAAATGTAGAAGGTACTAATAGTAAGAGAACTATTTTAGCAATGTATTAAAAACTGAGTTCAGCACCTATTTGAAAGAATAATTATTAAAATAGAAACCCCACCAGAAGCAAACTTCTTTTTTACCAGAAGGTTGGTACTAGATGAATGACAAAATCAAAGAATCATAGAAGATGAGAGTAAAATCCCCACTAAAACATACTATTAAAATGATTCTCTTTTCTGAAGACCTCTATCAATCAATGCATCAATATTTTGGGGTGGTCCACTGTACTTTTTTGAATAACTAATTTTAGGAAGTTTTGTGAAGCTGTGGTGATACTTGAGAAAGCACTATGGGTGATATAGTATTGGTGGTTGCAGTAAGGATGAAAAAGGGTTAAAGATCATAAGGAAAGAGATGGAATGGTAGAAGTTTATGCTCAGAAAGATTATTTAAGAGTTAATAGGATTATAGATTTAGAGTTGGAAAAATCCTTAGAAACCATTGTGTCTAGTCCCCTCATTTTTCATATGGGAAACTGAGACACAAAGATGTTAAATTATTTATTGAGAGTCACAGAGGGAATAGCTATCTGAAGATTTAAATCCAGATATCTAACTACAGTTTCTTATTCTCTTGCAATGCTGCATCTTGAATATAAAAATGGAACAACTATGGGTCAAGGCAAGGTAAATATTTTGACAGTCCCTATGAGTAAATGAGGTAGAGAGGAACAGTAGTCATAAGAGTTGAATAGAATAAAGAACTGGAAAGTTGAGGCATTTGAGGAAGTATCAGAATCTATTTTGAGGTTCCCAGAATTATATTTATTGTTGGGATAGAGAAGGAAACAATGAGGCAGGCACTGAATTCATTGTGAAATGAGTGTAGTTCCAAATCCACATTTAGTCCTACTTTCTTAGTTTACACATAAATTGAAATTTAGGGAAAGGTCAGATAATTAGCTTAATTTCATATGTCTTAAAGTAGCAATGCTAGGACTCAGGATTCAAATCTGCATTCAGATCTCAATTCTTTCCATTCCAAGATTAGCACTCTGAAAAAAAAATTAACTATGTTGGAATTTTAGGGAAAGCTAGGTGGCACAGTGGATAGAGTACCAGACCTGGAGTTAGGAGGACCTGAGTTCAAATTAAGCCTCAGACATTTGACAATAACTAGCTATGTCACTCTGGAAAAGTCACTTAACCCTGGTTTTATTGCCTTGCCAAAAAAAAGATATGAGAGAAAAGAAAAAAAGAAAAAACATATTGAGATTTTAATAAAATTGAAATGGCTGTTTGTGGGGTTTTTTGCTAATAAGACACTAGGTCTTCTACATAAGACTTTCTCTTACATTTCATCTTAGTGTGCAGTTGATCCTTGACTCTCAAACGCTAGCCCAATTCAAGGTTGGATAGCATCTTTCATATTGGAAAGATTTTGAGCAAAAATTCAACAATAAACTTTAAGTTTATGTCTCAAGAACCAGCATAACTGAATTCAGAGAAGCCCTTCATCAGGATATGTATTTTGTCTCTAACTCTTAAATTGACTTAGTAATAGAACTATTGAGATTGACAGTAATAGAATATTCATCTTGATGAAATAATAGACCCTATGAAAATCATAAAAGGGTAGAGCCTTTGCCACATGTTCAAAGGAATAGGCAGTTAATATATGGAGAAAGAAACACATTTTTTTCCTAAGAGAAGATTGTATCAGGACAAGTCAAACCCTCTAAGGAAAGAATGACTAGAAGCTTTTCACTTAACTTCTTTTCTGTTTCTTAGAGACTCAGTGCCTAAGCACAGTAGAAAGAGGAAACCACATTAGGATTAACTGGGAAAGGACATAACACTTTATTTACTATGTTATGGCACTAGGAGAGTCATTTTTTAATATATTATTTCATGCATGAGGAAAATAAAAATAAAGACAGACTATATTTTTAAATTCATGCTATCGATTCTACAAGCAATAACAAATATTAGTAACCAAACATTGATTTTCTTCTTTCTCCTTGGTGGGCTAAAGTGGCTCTCCTTTAAAGAGGATTTATGTTTGGAAATGTGCAAGTGATATAAACTAGTATTGATCTAGGTCCTTTGTAAGCTAATATTTAACAACCCATTTTTTCTTGAAAAACTTAAATCACAGTCAATCCTGTATTGACAAAGCAAGTCAAGCTTTCCTTTGCTAAATAATGGTGACCATAACAGTAGTAGATCTCAAAGTAATTGCATCCTGGTTTACTGTTTTAAATTAAATGCCAAAGACTATATCACTGCATCATTAAGAGTGAGGATTTAATAACCCTCAACTCTAGTTATTCTAAATTCCCTTAGATAATATATACCTTGTCTCCTATGTACAGAGAGATCCAGTACAACTTCCTAATTTTGCAGAAAAGGAAAGTAAGGTTCAGAAAGTAGACATGGCTTCTCTTGCCAAAGTCACAAAGCAAATTGATTATAGAACCTGGTTCCTTGGACTTCCAACAACCTATCCCAAATGAAGATGATATACTTTTTTTTTTATCCTGAATAATCCTTATTCTTGGAGTTTAGTTGGTTTTCAGTCATATCTGATTATTCATGACCCCATTTGGAGATACTGGAATGGTTTGTTATTCCCTTCTCCAGTTCCATTTACAGATAAGAAACTGATACCTATAGTATCAAATAACTTCCCCAAGGTCACACAATTAGTAAGTGTCTGAGATCACATCTAATTTCAGTTCCTCCTGATTCTGGGATGGACATTCTCCACTGTGCCAACTAGCTTCTCCTCCTGGATGTGACTAATGTGGCAGAAGATCACATTAACTTGTTTTATAGTTTTCCATCTGAACTATTGCCTGGACATAGTTCTTCCATCTTATTATCATAGAATTTGAATTTCTGAACCACATCAAGAATTTATACTTATCCCTATTTAATGACAGACAGAATGGTGTAGAAAATAGAAGACTAATTGGATTTATAATCAGGATGACAGGTTCAGTTCTCCTCTTTGAAACATATTGACTTTGTGATTCAGGCCAAGTCATTTTAACCTCTCAAGACCCTCAGGCAATTTTCTAAGACTGAAGATGCAAGACAACTAGCTATGATCTACAATGGTAGAGAGGGTTTCCTCATGAAGATTCCCTCATATCAATGAAACCACATTAGCAGGTCTGTTCAATATAATTTTGTTAAAAAATTGTCTGTCATAATAAATTATTAAGATAATTTTTGGATACTGATGTTTTTTTCATCCAGCAGCTTGCTAATGAATCTTTTAATCTTCATGTGATCCACAAATATATGCATTATGCCATCCCTGTGTTCATCCAAGTCAAGAGCAAGGATTGATTCCTGTGCTCCACTAGAACCTTTCCTCTCAGTTGGTATGTTGCACTAATCAGCATCTTTTCTGTGTAAGTATTCAAATGTTCATTCTACATGACTCCATATTGTTCACAAGCATATGTAACTTATTTAATTTCTCAGGACTGAAATTTCCTCCTCCATAAGACGAGCTAAAAAGTTAAAAACAAAAACAATAATTGAAAAGCACATTAAATGCTCATTTTGTTCAAAGAACTCAATGAAATTTTGCACGATAGTAACATAAAAACAAGTCAAATCTTCAGGGAGCTTTCATTCTACATGTACACAGACAAATTAATAAAAGCTTATTTGAGGAGAGAGCAAACACTAAGGGGAGATAGTAGAGGAGTCTTGGTGCAGTAAATTAACCTTAAGGAAGATAAAGATCCAAAGAGTAGAGTCAAGGGGATGTGGGGTGTTTTAATGGTGATAGAAGATTAAATGTTACATTCTGATAACAATTAATAATTCAGTTTAGATTTGAAAAGTAAGTTGGAGCCAGGATTGTGGAGGGTCTTAAATTAAGGAGTTTGTATTTCTCCCTCCAAAAGGTGGTAGGGAACCATTCAAATCTTTTGAGTAAGAGAATGCTATGATTAGAACTATGGTTTAGGAAGATTATTTTGGAAACTATGTAGGGAAATGAATGATTGGAGAGGAGAGACAGTGTAAACTGAACAACCAAATTATAAGGTTATTATATATTTTGTGAGATGAGAGGTTGCTAAGGATCAGAAGTAGAATAGTAAGAGGAGAGAAAGAGACATGCAATTTTTTTGTAGAAAATTAAAAGTCAATGATTTTGGATGGCAAAGGAGAAGGAAATTGTCCAGTTTGATTCATTACATTTCTATTATATGGTGAGAGACTTAATCAAATGTGTTTTTGAAATTTAAGTATGCTCTGTTGAAGATATTTCCAGCATAATTCTCAAAGGTAGGCCCAAAAGACCTTTGAGAAACAAATGGCTATGACCAAGAATCTCTTGTAACTATTTTCAGAGCATCAGAAAATGAGATAGTCTAAATTATAGTTATACTGAAAATGATTTCTTTTAAGATGGAAAAACCATTTCTGGACTGTGCAAAATATCAGTTGTCACAATATGGCATATGGGCTGAGACTATTGCAAACTTCAAAAAAATTGAGCAAAACAGATGGATGAGTGCCCTAAATTTTGTCACTATCTCCACAGAAAATAGGAGGAAGAAAGGAAAGGGCCAGTTTTGACAAGAGATTAAACCACTTTTGTGTTATCTATCAATGTGAGTGTGCATACTCACGTTAAAGGGGAAAGAAAATCAGATTTGTTTATATTTGAAAATAATGACGTAGACAAAGATTTAATTCCCTTATTCATGTTGTTGATCTCATCTCCTTCTCTATTTCCTTTCTCTTTCCTATATCCAACCTTTTCTCATCTAACAGCACCTTCTCCACTACTTAGAAACATTCTGACATCTGCCTTATACTTTTCTAGACATCTGCTGGATGTGGGTTGTGTGTTGCTAGGCTATAAACAGTGCCTCTTAGGTACACCCAGGGACAAACACAGCCACCCCCGACTCTTCAGTTTTCTACTGATTCATCTCCTTTTCTTTTCTTTTTCCTCACAGAGAAACTAGTAGATATCCTCTGAGATAATTTCAAAAAATGCCCAGATTATAAAGATTCCCTAACAGGCTTAGCAAAAACCCCAGAAGGAAAAAAAATCTCATTACATCGGGCTAATTTCCACCCCTCCATCTCAAGTCATGGTTTTTAAGTTAAGAAAAAAAATCACTATAAAAGACAATTAATTTATGAGAGTACCAAATACCGAAAAACATAAAGCTTCAATGGAGCCTGTAGCCATAGTTACCATGTGTTCTGGGAAAATGGGGAAAGAAAAAAGTACTGATTAAATTTTGTTTTAAGGTATGGGCATCACATTTTTGGGTCATTAGCCATAGAGTGGGATAGGTCATATCATTTAGTCTACTTGACCAAATAGTTTGTCTTCAGTCTTGATGGAAGACCAGGGCATCAAACTGTACGGTACTAGTCATAGATGGATAAGACCAAGATGTCCAATTTAACTTTCCTATGTCAAAAAAAGAATATTAATTCAGCATTATTGAAGAAAAGAAATGGTCAGTGTATAAGACTAATTCTGAGGCTTGGAAACAGCCTGTCATCCCTAAGTGAGGAGATCCAGTAAGGGAGCAAAAGGATTGAACTCCTATGATTGTAATCAATGAACAAGTAGGGATTTTTTTTTCATTCAGGAGCTTCGAACTTAACATGTCTTAGGGATTTAATACCAGTTTGAAGTCCCATAAACTCTCTGGGCTTTATTTTCCTCCACTGTAAAATGAGGAGTTTAGAGAGAAGACTCTTATGGTCTTATCCAGCTCTAAAGTCATGATCATGAGAACAACTGAAATGTAGAACTAAGAATGATAGAGAATGCCTTGGAGGAAAAAAATGGAATAACAGGAGTTATAGCTGAGGAGAGAATGACAATAAAAGTTCAGAAGAAGCCAGAAGAGGACTAAATGCAAGGGATGCCCATGTCTATATGTCTGTCTTTGACTCATATAAATTCTGAATCTATGCTTTTAACCACAGGTTCAATCACTACCTAAGTGAGTATTTGGTGAAATTAAAATTATCTCTTTCTAAGATTTGAAATCATAGATCTAGAGTTAGTAGAGATCCCAAAGGTCACCTAGTCTAGCCCCCTCCTTTTACAGATGAAATACCTAAAATTGTTGAACTGACTTGCTGAAAAGTCACAAATATAGTAAGCGTCAGAGTTGAGATTTGAACTCAGGAAATACTTGTTTTCCACTGTACCATATTGATTGTTCATTCTAAGCTTTTCTCCTATTTGTCCTCTCTTTGTTGACTTAGTACTCATCTTCCAAATAATTAACTAAAATCAATTTATTATTTAATTAATTAATTCAGTGCTATCTCAGTTCTTGACTCTCCAGTTTTTTCCATTTCATTCTAACAACTTGCTTCTGCTAAAGATTTCTCCATCCCTCGGTCTTCTCAAATTATTGATTTCCTGCCTGAAAATTGTTGTTATTTGTCTTTCATTCTCGAAAAAGGCTATGACATCAGAGAAATGATGCCATGGCAAGCACATGAATTGGATTTGAATGAGGGGTGCTGTACAATGCCACCAGTCTCTCTTTCTCCTCCAGAGCCAGATATGAATCAGGACAAATGGAGATGGCCCTCGATATGAGGCAGTCAGTGTTCAGTGACTTGGCCAAGGTCACACAGCTAGTAAATATCAAGTGTCTGATGCCAGATTTGAACTTGGGTCCTCTTGACTTCAGGATCAGTGCTCTATCCACTGTGCCACTTAGCAGTCCTTTCCTGAAAACTATATAAGGAAAGAACTAGCTATGTTCATTTCTGACTTCACTTCAGTTCCTGATTTTTCCATCCTACCTTCATAAGGCCTTTATGCCTCCAATCTACTTTGATTCCTCTTTTATTCCCCAGTTCAAATTATTAGTTCTGAAAGAGGACCAAGACATCAGGATGGTGATACCATGGCATGGAAATGATTTGCATTTAAGTGAGGAATCTCTAGGCAAATCACCAATCTCACTTTCTCCTCCGAGCCATCTGGGTTCAGTGATTAGATATGAAGCTATGGTTTAGAATGACTTGAGATGGCCCTGGATACAGACTGGATACAGTGGATGAATTTTGCCTTTTTAAGCTAAGATCTTTCCCAGTTTGGCTGAGCCAATGCCCAATCCGTGATTACGCCAAGTAAGAAAGAATCGAATCAAGCAGCGGTCTCCTGCAAAACAAAATAAATAAACACATACATTTAAATAAATCTGGGAGGAAAAGATGCCCAGGGTTTCTAATTATACAAGAAATAATTGCTATTAAATTCACTCTGAGCCAATCAGTGTCCAAACAAAGACCAATTGGAACTTTGCCTCTGACCTATTTTTGATCAAAGAAAGTTAGCTATCTATAGTTGTCCTAAAACATATCTGTCCCATAGGACCTACTTGGCTCATAAGGAGAAAGTTGGCAGGTGACTTTGTATAGCATTCCCTCACTTAAATCCAAGTCACTTGCACATCACTCAATCACCACCATTGTCATGGTCCTTCTCAATATTGAAGGACAAACAAACCAGTTGGGCTACACAGCGACTTTTTCTTTCTTTTTCTTTCTTTCTTTCTTTCTTTCTTTCTTTCTTTCTTTCTTTCTTTCTTTCTTTCCTTTCCTTTCCTTTCCTTTCCTTTCCTTTCCTTTCCTTTCCTTTCCTTTCCTTTCCTTTCCTTTCCTTTCCTTTCCTTTCCTTTCCTTTCCTTTCCTTTCCTTTCCTTTCCTTTCCTTTCCTTTCCTTTCCTTTCCTTTCCTTTCCTTTCCTTTCCTTTTTTGCTTTCTTTTGAATTCTCAGATTTTAGCACAGTGCCTAGGAATATAAGTAAAACCTAAAACAGTGCTTAATCCAATCCAATTTGCTTTTCTTCCTCATCTCACATGTTATTGAGTCTTCCTCCACAACAGGGTTTTTTGGTCTAAGGTACTCTGATGGGAATCCATTAATAGATTACAGGAAGTCTTTGAACTTAGATGGGAGGCAAATTGAATTTTATTTTTCGCTAACCTATAATTGTAATTTCCTTCCATTACAAATTTTAAAAAAGAAAACATTATTCTGAAAGGCTTCATCAGACAACCAAAGGATCCTTGACAAAAAAGGCTTAAAATAACTGATCTACAATAACCCTCAGTTCTATTCTATTTGCTCAACTCATTATTATCATCACCTTAGTTATGATCCTAACTATCTATTGTCTGGACTATTGCAGTAACCTCCTGAATTGCCTTTCTGCCTCTCTTTTCAATATATATTTTTCACAATGACTATAATATCCTACTGATCAGAGGTCTAATCACACCATTCCTGTCTATCCCATTTAACAAAAAATATATAACAAACAACAACAAAAAATTGTTATGTTTGATGACTTCCAGTTACTTATTTGGTAAAATATAATTCTTTTTGCTTGTTACTTAGGAAATCTACAATATTTATTTCATTCTTAGTGACTTTTATTCCCTTTCATACACTCTGTTGGCCAAAATGAACTACAGCTGTTTGACTTGATTCTGCCTCTGAGCTTTTGGAAGAGTTTCTTCCGTCTATGGAACACACTTTATCTGATTCTTCATCTTTTGAAATTCATCTCTTCTTTCCAGGTTTACCTCAGATGCCTCTTCCATAAAACTTGTAGTCCTTCCTTTTTCTGAATCTCTTCTTTACCATTAATCACATAACTAGAAAATACTAAAGTGTAGGACAAAAAAGACTAATTTCATTATATATGAACATAAATTGAGGCTTAGATGAGGCCTTAGAAATCATCTAGTCAAACTCCTTAGTCTATTGATAAGGAAATCTTCCTGACTCCAGCTTCAGTATTCTACTCCCTGCCACCAACCTTCCCCAGACTATCACAGAGCTTTGCAGATGCCAGGTACTTAGTGATTATTTATTGAAATGAAATGAATAGAATTGTGGTGGGAGAAATGTTATTGAATATAAAACGATCCACTAATTTCTTCTTAGCAATTACCTGACAAAATACAAGTTTCAACTGGGGCTCTAACATTTCCCATAGATGATTGTCTATATGGCCCATTGTCTGAATACTGCAGTTTTTTTCTTGAACTTATTCTGCTAGTTACAATATTGATCATAGTTAAGCCTTTATCTATTGATGACATATGATCCACCAAATACACATCTTCCAGTTTCTCAGGAAAACTGAATATAGCTAGAGCTTAACAATTACAACGAGAATTTAATGGCTTCATAGCTTTTTATCTTCATTTGTTTTTGTTTTTAATATATGCTCAACATAGATTTCACTATAATCATAGAAATCATTGCTCCATAGCTTTTTATCTTCATTTGTTTTTGTTTTGAATATATTCTTAACATAGATTTCATATAATCATAGTAATCTACAACTTATAAATTTTAATAAATTAAATAATGAATATTTACTAATAAATAATATACATTAAAGAAAGTTTGGTTTATACATATACATGATACATATATATGCATGTATACTAGAACAAAATAATAAAAATGCCTTCTAATTTTATAGATTCATAGGATTTAGAACTGGAAGAAACATTGAGATCATCTTTACAAAGTCTTGTATTAAACAGATGATGAAATTTATGGCTATAAACATTCAGTGATAAAAACTTGAATTCATCATTGGACTCAAAATTTGGTGCTTTTTGGTATTAATAATTTTATTATTACTGATAGTTTTTTAATTTGATTATGCTTTCTTTATGATGGTTTTTTCAATTATGTACTTATATTTCCAGGAACATAATTATAACTAGTATTTATATTGCACTTTAATAAAGCACTTTACATATATCATCTCATTTGATCATTATATATTTACTAGCTATATGAGCCCAGGCAAGTCATATTTAATCTCTGTTCACCTCAGTTTCCTCAACTGTAAAATGGGCATAATCATAGTACCTCCCTACCATGATTTTTGTGGTGGGTAAAATGACAAAATATTTGTACAGTGCTTTGTAAAAACTGTAAAATACCATATGTTATTTATTTATTAGTTATTATTATTATTATTATTATTATATTCCCATTTTTAAATTAGGAAACTGACGCTCAGAGAGATTAAGGGATTTCCAAAGTCATACAGCTAGAAAGGCTCTGAGGCAGGATTTCAACTCAGGTTTGACTGAATCTAGTACCAACTGTCCATTTCTGACAACCCTCTTGCCCATTAAGTATTATGAGAGTCATTGTGTCATGATTCTGACTATTCTGGTTGCATTAGATCTCTTCACATGGATCTTTTCATTTTTCTCTATAGTTTTTAAACTTGACATTTCTTATGGAGCAATAATATTCTAATACTTTTGTTTAACCATTCCCCAACTGTTAAATATATGAACTGCTACCAATTTGTCACTATTACCAAGAAAAGCTACTTTGATTTTTTTTTTAGTTTTTGCAAGGCAATGGGGTTAAGTGACTTGCCCAAGGTTACACAGCTAGATAATTATTATGTGAGTCTGAATTTGAACTCCGATCCTCCTGACTCCAGGGTCATGCTCTATGCACTGTTGCACCTTGCTTCCCCTATGATTTTTTATATACCAGCTTGATTTTTAAGTTTCTTTAACTGTATTTTGTTGCAGTTCAACTTTGATGATATTCAGCATCTCTGCCTTTTAAAGTAATAAGCATGTTAAAGTGCCTACTGTGTTCAGAGAACTATATTAGGCTCTGAGTTACCTACAAGGCTAAGGCAAAAAGTAATCTCTATTTTCAGGAATCTTTGAAGAAGGTTAGAACTAGGAAATTTTGTGCTTGGGGTTAATCCAGTTGTGCTGGGGGATGGGGATTTCAAACTAAACATAAACTGAGTTCACTCTCTGGCAGAGGTAGTCTGAACAGCATGCTCTTTCATTCTTTAATCAAACATTGGTAAAATGATTATCAATACTAACATGATTATATACAAAATATCCAGCTTATGGGAAACTTAAGTATCAACTCTCAAGCAATATGTATCTCACTTGTGTGAGCATTCAGCAGTATCACGTCCCTCTTTTCCTCCTTAACTTCAATTGAATTTGCTTCAGGCAGAAGACAAAGGGAAAGAGAGGTGGAGGGAAATAAAATGATCAAATCAGGGAAAGCAGTGGTAGTGACCTGCAGAATCACCATCCAAGATGCTGGTGCCTTGAAGGAGAGTCCTGGGTGCTTTCTCCTAGTTGCATTTCTAGCTTTCAGACCACAACACAAATATCTGTAATATAATTTGTAAACCTGAAAGTGCCATGGACCTATGAATTAACTGATATTTATTCACTGCCTGAAGCAAAGATTAGTCTCCTTGAAAGGCTTCATATCCAGCCTGAGTTTCTGTTAGATTTTTCTGTGATCTCAAGTTGGCCTATAGCCATGTGACAGCACAGCTGCTCTAAAACTCTTAGCTACACAGATGGACAGTGCTCAATTTGCTACTCAAGGGACTCAACATTATGGGCAGAGATGTTCAATGTTATTTTTCTTTCCTTTTTATATTTTTTTATTTGGCAGAGTGCAAAACAAGTCTCTTGGGTTAGGGCAAGAGTTGAACCATTCCAGAGTCATATGCAGGTCTCAGCTTTAAGTACCATAGTTTAAGAGAAAAATATTTATACACACTTGGCATCCCTATTGAAAGTGAAAAATGGAGCCTGGAGAATGTTACCACTGGGATTTCTGTAGAAATCCAGGGACTTAAAGAGTATAGGTAAAACAGGGACATATGTCAGTACAGCTGAGCATGTAGAATAAATCCATTCGAGCTTTGCTTAAATGCTGTCCTTGGAGTTCATGCCATTGGGTTTCATTTGTCATGATGAGTTATAGGTGACAGCATGGTTGGGTTTGTCAGGTGGAGAGGGGGATCTGGAACCAAGAAAGGGCTGGGCAGAAGTCCAGGTCTTGTAATGGCAAGTGGAGGGTTGCTGGCAGGTCAGAAATGAGCCAAAGATATGGAATTCAGGAGGTCAAAGAAGAGACTAGAAAATACTAGTATCCTTAGCCAAGGATAGGTCAAAGTACTAGGAACATGAGGTCAAGCAGAGGTAAGAAGGAGAGAGCAACTAGGACCCGGTGAAAACAGACAAAGGTTTAGAATCTAAGACTCCAGAAATCACTGTTTAGAATGTTAGAATGAAATAGATTTTGAATTGCAATGATGTGTGAAAGTTTTTCTTGATGTCATGCTTGGGCAGAAAATATTTTTAAGATATAAGTGGATTCATATAAAAGAAATATGGTTAAAATTGCCTAAGGAAAAAGAGACAAAGCAGTAAGTGCAACAGGTAAGACCTCATAGGATTATAATTGAAGTCTATTAGTTATAAGTACTTTTTTGAACTTTGAATATATATTTATATATATATATACATATAAATATATATAACAATGCCTCTTTTATTGAGTTTAAAAAGGCATTTTTATACTACATTTTACACTGAAGCAGTTATATGATTGAACCTAGAATATGGAAGATGTGAGTTCAAATCTAGACTTAGACACTTGCTAGTTGTTTCACTTTGGGCAAGTCATTTAATCTCTGTCTACCTCAGTTATATCAATTGTAAAATGAAAAATTGATTTTAAATGCCTCCCAGAAGGGGAAGTATTGTTGTGAAAGGCTAATAAGATAAGTTTTCCAAATCACCTGACACAGTGTCTGTTAAGTAGTAGATGTTAGATAAGTTAAAGTTTATTCACTCCCTATGTTTCCCTAGCCTATCATGAACATTGCTATGATGATGCCCCAGTAAAGAATGTGTCATTTGGTTTGAAACCCTCTTTTTTCTCTCAAATAACTTTATATGCATTCAAACCTTAGGTGCTTGAATGGAAAAGACTGCTGTTATTGCTATTGCACCTACTATTATTACCATTACTTCACATTTATAGAATAACTCAAGGTTAATAAAACTTTTCCCTCAAAATAGGCCTGTAAAGGATGCAAGATATATTCTTTTCATTCTACACAAGAGGAAAGTGGGAATTAGCAGAAGCAAATTACTTGTCCATAATGACAGAGCTAGTAAACGTTTCTAATCAACATATCCCATGCACTCCATCCTCTCCATTATTTTTTCTCCTTACTATGGATCTTCAGTCTTCCTTTTTGCTTCATTTGTCATAGACCTTAGCTATGAGGACATTCTGATCATTGTTGGAAAAGTTTCAGTTTAATTCAACAATGTTTTTAACTCTTTAATAAGAATCTTTTATTTTTTTATTTTATTTTCCCCTAATTACAAGCAAAAACAAGTTTCAACATTCACTTTTAAAACCTTGAATTTTGAATTCTCTCCCTTCCTACCATCCCAATCACCCTCATTGAGAAAGCAAGGTTTTTTTTGATATAGGTCAAAATTATGTAGTCATGAAAAACATTACCATAACAATCACATTGTAAAAGTAAACACAAGCTCTCCTCCAAGAAAAAACAAAGCTCAAGGGAAAAAAGTATGCTTCAATTTGTATTCAGACACTATTACCTCTGTCTTTGAGACAGCATTCTTTATTATAAGTCCTTTAAATTTCTCTTGGGCACAGTATTGCTGAGAAAAGGTAAATCATTCATAGCTGATCATTCTACAAATTGCTGCTACTTTTTATTTATAATACATTTCCCATTGCATCTACTCATGCAAATTTTTTACCAAGAGCATCCTGTTCCTCATTTCCTGTAACAGAATAGCATTTCATCTTAATCATATAGCACAATTTATTCAATCATTCTCCAATGGTCAACTCCTCAATTTCCAGTTTCTTGCCACCAAAAAAGAGCTGCTATAACTTTCCTTGTACATAAAGGTCCTTTTCCTTCCTGGAATATAGACTTGGCAGTGACATTGCTAAATCAAAGAGTTGGCATGGTTTTATGACCCTTTGGGCACAATTTTATATTGCTCTACAAATTGTTGAATCCTTTCACAACTTCTCCAACAGTGCATTAATGTCTCATTTTTCTTATATCCTCTCCAGCATTTTTCATTTTCTCTTTCTGTCCCAAGAGAAATACAGTTCTCAAGAGTCAACTAAAATCCCTCCCCCATTCCATTTAACTTTTTACATTTCTCTTAAGTCTTTTATTACATTACCAAAATTTCAGTTCTGGTCTTCTTTATTAGGTAAGTTTGAAAGTCCTCAATTTCAATGAGACATCACCTTTTCCCTAAAAGAATATGCTACATTTTGTAGGGTGTTGATTCTTGGTCGTAATCCAAGCTGCTTTGCTCTCTAGACTATCATTTTCCAATCCCTTTGATCTTTTAATGTTGAGGCTGATAAGTCCTGTGTAACTCTAACTCTGGTTCCCTGATATTTAAATTGCTTCTTTTTGGCTACTTGCAGTATTCTCTCCATTAGATGAAAATTCTGAAATTTGACTACCATGTTCCTTGTAGGTTTTACATTGAAATATCTCTCTCCCTTTCTCTTTCTCTTTCTCTTTCTCTTTCTCTTTCTCTTTTTTCTTTCTCTTTCTCTTTCTCGTTCTCTTTCTCTTTCTCTTTCTCTTTCTCTTTCTCTTTCTCTTTCTCTTTCTCTTTCTCTTTCTCTCTCTCTTTCTCTCTTGGATTTCATCAAGGACTATTTTATCTTCTTGTTCTAGGATATTATGCCAGTTTTCCATGATAATTTCATGCATGATATTGTACAGGCTCCTTTTCTGATTTCAGTTTTTAGGTAGACCAATAATTCATAAACTATCTCTCCTGGATCTATTCTCTAGGTTGATCATTTTTCCAAAGAGGTACTTTACATTTTCTTCTATATTTTTAGCCTTTTGACTTTGTAAGTTTTATGTCTCGCAGAGTCATTCATTTCTATTTATTCAATTCTAGTTTTAAAAGTTTTATTTACTTTAGTTAGCATTTTTGTTTCCCTTTCCAATTTTATTTTCTAGTTAGTCAATTTTTACTTTTAAAATTATTGTTTTCTTCAAGTAATTTTTCATAATTCTCTTGCTAGACTCTCATTTCTCGTCTTCATTTTTCTTCTTTCTCTTTTCTTTGTTTTTTAAAGTCCTTTTGGAAATCTTCCAGTTCATCAATACCTTAGAGCCTTCAAGTAAGCATTTTGTCACTGCTTTTCTCTTCTGAAATGGTGTTTTTATCACCCCTATCAGAATATCAGAATAGTAGCTGTCAATGATTAGTGTTTTTAATGTTTTTCTGGTCATTTTTATCAATTGAGTTCTGTTATTTTGCATAGGGTATATAAGTAAAAGTTGTTTTGTTTTGTTTTTGCTGGGTACTGGAGTGCTGGTTCTGTGCTCCTGACTCTCTGTTCTGAAATTTCCAGTGTTTCTAGTTTGCCCCCTAGTGTTAACCCAACACTACACTAGCTTCTCAGGGCTTGAAGCCTTGTTCTCCAAGCTGGGGTTGGGAAACTTACTGATGGCAAAGCTGTGCCAAGACTGATTGAGTTTTGGATAAAAGCTTCAAGCTGGCTTTCTAGATCTTCTATCCACAAAATGAACTATACTCAACCTTTACCCACTCAGAATTTTTCCTGAAGTTCTTCTAAGATATCTTGCTGAAAAGTTGTTCCACTGTCCTTTTTGTTTGTTTGGTTTTGGTAGATTGTTTTGTTTTAGGATCTTTGTAGAAGCTTCATTCAATTTTGGAGGGGGATGCTTAGGGAGTGTTTTTTAGTTTTGCTGCTACCATCTTGACTCTGCCCTGGAAGTCCCCCCATGGACAAATTCTTAAATCTGGTTTGAATGGGAATGTGTTTCTATTTGTGTTCCTTTGAATCCATTATAATATCATGTAATGAACCCTGATTTGGAATCAGAAGACCTAGATGCATTAATTGTACTGATAGCTAATTACCTCTGTAAACAACCTTCTAAGTCTCAGGTTTAATCAGTAATAAATAATAATAGTAGATGATTCCTACATAATACTTTATAGTTTATACAGCATTTTAAATACATTTTATCACTTGCTTCTATGAGGTAGGTGATAATATAATTCCCATTTTAAAACTGAGAAAACAGGATCATAGAGATCAAGTGACTTCTACTGGAACATCGAAATAGCTGAAGAAGTATGGGAATCCAGAGTTTTCTTTCTGGTATTATATTTATGATATGCCACAAATTATCCCACAAATGGCAAGCCTAAACCATATTACTCTAAGGTATCTCTTCTAACTAAAAATCCTATAATCCTAAGAACAGAGATAAATTATGAAGTCATTTGAAAAGGTCAGAAATTTAGCCTACTGGTTTCTAAGACTGAGAATTCTGTATTTTTTCTCATTACTCCTTCTATTGCTAAGTACAGAAAAGGTTTTAGAGCTTAATTTCACCCAAATGTCTGTGGACTAAACTGAGGACAGCTATTGTCAGTGTCTGCCAACTGGTCAATTGATTGGCTGAAGAATTTTCTCATTATTCATCCATTCCTTACAAAGGCAGAAATACAATGAAACACTTGTCAAGGAGCTCTTTTCTTCTCTCCCAAGAGACATAGAAGACCAGGCAGTATCTCCTGGGCTAAAACCAAAGAAGAAACAGAAAGTTTTAAGTAAGAGAAGACAAGGTCTGGCCACAAAACGCTGTGTAATAGTTCTCTGGGAAGAAGAGAATGCATTGTGCATTTTTCCATTAGCTTTTCTCTCAGACATGATTTTGGGGCTGTTTTCAATAAAGCATCAATCAGAGAGTTCAATATCGATTCTTATAGCTGCTGCTGCACCACAGTTCTACCAGGGAATCAATCCACACCCATTTCTTAATCACCTAATATTTTCCAGACAGTGTGATAGGGAACAAGGTAAAGGATTTAACTATCCCTATTTTCAAATAATTCACATTCTATGGTAAATCTGTCCTATAGTGTTACATATGACAACTACATTGTACATACAATTGGGGCAGAATGGTAGTCTTCTTTGCACAATGAAAGATTTGAGGAAAAGTCCTAGACTGAGATTCAGCCCAATTAAGTGCAAACAACTCAATTCAAGCTCCCCTAATGGGAATTGGGGTGTCCTGAGGGCAAATAGTTTGGGAATTAGTCTCAGCCACAGGAATTCTCACCATCCCAATAAGGTAAGCAACTGGAAGTCTGAGTGGGAAGAGAGGGAAACTCTGCTGACAAGGGTTGCCAGGCCCAACTGTGCTACCTAGGTGGTATGGGCAAGAAAGACCCATCATCTTTCCAGTGAATCTAGAAGCATTGGCATGGGGATACAGTGGACACCTACAGTCTTGGTTCCAGGTCAGAGGGGAGAACTGAAGATTATAGCTGTTGGAGCATTCTCAGGGAGTAAGATTATTTACTGCACAGTTTGTGGAGGGACCCCAGCTGTGGCTTGGGGGAGGAAAGAAGTATAGAAGTTGATCCCAGGACAAAACTCCAAGACCAGAGACACCTCCTTCCACATTTGAATAAAGGTGAATAGAACAATAAATTGTTAAAAATATAGTTTTTTAAATGAACAGCCTGCTCTATAAAAAATGATGAGCAAACAAATTTAAAAAAAATCTGGAAAGACTTACATGAACTGATACTGAGTGAAGTTAGCAGAAATGGAGAACACTATAAACCTTAATAGCAACATTATGTGATGATCAACTATGATAGTCTTAGCTCTTCTCAGCAATACAGGGATCAAAGACAATTCTAAAAGACCATTGATGGAAAATGCCATCCACATCCAGAGGAAAAAGCTATGAAATCTGAAGGCAGAGAAAAGTATACTATTTTTATCTTTTTAAATTTGGTTTTTGCTTTTTTATTTTCATATTTTCCTCTTTTTCTTTTGATTCTTCTGCCAAGAATGACTAATATAGAAATACATATAACACAATTATACAAGTATAGATTATATCAGCTTACTTGTTATCCTAAGCTGGGTGGGGAGGAGAGATGGGAGGGTGTGAAGAAGAAAACTTCACAAAAATTAATGCTGAAAATTATCTTTCCATATAATTGGAAAAATAAATTAAAAAAAAGGAAAAATTGAGCAAAGGAAAAAGAACCCAACCATATACAGCTACTATGGAAATAGAGAAGACAAGAGTTTACCTTTAGAGGAAAACATTAAAGTTTAAAAAGCAGCCTCTCTTACCCCAAAGGGTAATATAAAAAAATTCATAGAAGAAATCTAACAAGTATTTTAAAATCAAATAAGAAAGATTAAAGAAAAACTTAAAAAATGAACAATTTAAGAAAGACAAGAAGATTGTGAAAAAAAAGTCAACTGGAAAAGGAGATCCAGAATCTTTTTTTTCAGATTTTTCCAAGGCAATGAGGTTAAGTGACTTGCCCAAGGCCACACAGCTAGGTAATTATTATTAAGTGTCTGAGGTCACATTTGAACTCAGGTACGCCTGACTCCAGGGCTGATGCTTTATCCACTCTGCCACCTAGCTGCCCCAATCCAGAATCTTAAGAAAGAAGATCATTCCTTGAAAATTAGAATTGGTTGGGGGAAAGTCAGCAAAATTGTAAGAGGTCAAGACATAATAAAACAAAATATATATGAAAAAAATAGAAGAGAATATGAAACACCTCATAAGAAACAACTGATCTGGAGAACAGATCAAGAAGAGAAAAGATAAGAATAATGGACTACTTGAAAGTTATAATTAAAAAAAAGAATTTTGACATAATAATATAACAAATGAAGAAAATTGTTCCAAAGAGGTGAAAGCAGAAATGGGAAAAAATCCAACAATCACTACCTGAAAAGGATTCTAGGAAGAAAACTTAGAGAGTTATCTTAGCCAAATTCTGAAAACCATAAGAAGTAAATACTAAAAACAGTAAGAAAAATAAATTCAAATATGTTGATCACAATTGGAATTACACAAGACCTAACAGTGACTACATTAAAAGACCACATAGAAAGAGCACATGGAAGTACAAAAGAAGTGGGGTTGTGGTCAAAAATATCATATCCAGTAAAGTTAAGCATAATCCTGAACAAAAAAAAAAATGGATATTCAGTGAATTGCCAGACTTTCAGAATTTGGTTGCAAATAGCCCTGAACCTAATAGAAAACTTGACATATGAGATCTAAGAGAATATAAGTAACCATCAAAGACTAATTACAAGAGACTCAATAAGGACAAACTTTACTATTTCTAAATGAAAATATGAACAATATGTCAGAGATTATTATTAGTGATTGTATAGTTTGAAGGAAAAATTGGAATAGAACTGAGTAGAATGAGTTTCTAAAAAAGTAAAATGAGGTAGGAAAAGATAAAAATAGTTCTATAATTGAGGTATGATGGGGAAGGAGGCCTGGTAGATCTAGAAACCTACTCTCATCAGGAATAAATCAAAGAGGAAACAATTATCTGTATGTCTAAATAACTATGTATTGGTAAGAAATGAGATGAGGGATGGAAGTACTGGATTAGAGAGTGAGGGAATAGAATAAGGGAGTAATAGAAGGATGTATGGCCAATGGGAAGAAGGGGTATTGAAAAGTGTGTAAGGGAGGAATTCTTAGAAGAGTGGTAGGTTAAGGAATAGGAGGTAATGAGTAGAAATAAAGTAGAGAAATGAGGAAGGTTTGTGGCTTTCACAAAATATTATAAACATGAAACATACAAGCAAAATAAAGATCAAGGGTAGAATTTATTATCTAAAAAAGCAGGAATAGTGATCATGATCTCAGATAAAATAGATTTAATCAAAAGAGAAAATTCCAAAGAAGTATTAAATCACGTTTACTCTTTGACTCAGCAATACTAGTCTGTTTCCCAAGAAGATTAAGGGAAAGGAAAAAGAATCTATATGTTCTAAATCATTTATTGCAGCTCTCTTTGTGGTAGCAAAGAACTGAAAATTGTGGAGATGCCATTCAATTGGGAATGATTGAATAAGTTGTGGTATATGATTGTGTTGGAATACTGATGTACTAGAAGAAATAATGAACTCAAAGATGTTAGAAAAATCATGAATAAGCTTTCATGAAATAATGAAGAAGGAAATGAGCAGAACCATGAGAACGGTATATATAGTAATAGCAATATTGCTTCCTTGTTGAGAGCTCTTTACACTGATGAAATTATAAGTCTGATTCCTCCTTTCCCAATTCCAATTTAAAAGAGTAGTTCCAAAAAGACTTTCTCTAATATCTTACATCATCTGAGCAATCCTGGGTGTTTTAGATTGTGCCAAAGTAGTATAAAGACTTACAGCTTCTTCCAAATTGAAAAGTTTCAAAATGGGTCTTTATAACAGATTATGTAAAACTTTTTAACTAAATGTGGAGAGACATCATCAGTAGGTCTTTTTACTCCAAAATCAATATAAGAGCCAAAATAATCTTTCTGAAGATCAGCAGTGATTAGTTCTTTAGCCAGAGGTACTCATGAAAGAAATTTTAAAATATAAAAAAACACAGATTTCCCCCCCAGAAAACTGTAGAGTACTCATGTTTTTTCTTTTTTAAAAGTTAAATTAATTTTAATTGTTTTAATTTTATTGTTGCCTTCTGTTTTTATATTACAAACATTTCTAAAAATATCCTTTTCATTTGTCTGTAACCAAAGAGCCTTTCTTTGTTACTAAGGGATTTCCTTTCTTTGTTTCTTTGGGGTTTTTTTTTGTTACTTTCTCTTTCTTTATTAAGTTCAGGGATGTTATCTTTGACAGCATTTATCAATATAGTTATTATTACATTCCCATGCTCCAATGAAAAATAATCAAATTATATGTTATTCAACTCATATCTGGAGTCATACTTGGTCAGTTCTAATTACATATTGTTCAGTCTTTTTTTGTTGTTCTTTCTGATTAAATTGTTGTAATATATATATATATATATATATATATATATATATATATATAAATTCCCCTGTTTCTTCTTACTTAATGTTTTCTTTTTAATAAGAATTATTTTAGGTTTTGCAAGGCTATGGGGTTAAGTGGCTTACCCAAAGCCACACAGCTAGGCAATTATTAAGTGTCTGAGATCAGATTTGAACTCAGGTCCTCCTGACTTCAGGGCCAGTGCTCTATCCACTATGCCACCTAGCTGCCCCTACCTGATATTTTCTTGATAAGTCTTCTTATAGTTCTCTAAATTCATATATATGTAATTTCTTACAGGGTTATATGTTATTACATTCATCCTGGTTAACTTCTGTGACAGTAAAAGATTAATGGAAATAGGAGCAAAGGATGCTAATAATTTCTATATCTACCAAGATTAATTTAACTATTGACATTGTGCATATAGATATTTGTCCAATGAACAAATGTACTTTTAGAGGAGCTGAATGTTACCAATGTCAATACTCTATTAATGGGAAGAAAAATAAAGCATGTAGCTACATAGAAGTATGATTCATTGGTTGTCCTTAGAGAGATAAGCAGGAATGGGTAGAATAAGTTTTAAGATGTACCTAGAAGCAATGATAGTTTATTTTGTGGCTAATATCATCATCTTCTATTGCCATGCTCCTAACAATCATTTCCAGAAAGATCACCATGAAGATAATTGTTAAGTTATATGCCAATGTTTCTAGCATGGCAAAGTAGAGACATTCTATAAAAATCTAAACATTACCTTCCAAGTTAAGTCAGAACATATAATTAATATTTAATGATGCCAATGCAATGGTGATCAGTCAGTCAATAAACAATTTTCATGCACTTTACTAAGTACTTGGTATACAAGGAAAGACATGAATGTCTGCTTTCAGGGAGCTCACAATCTAATAGGGGAGGCAATATAGAAATCAGAAAAAATTTTTCTCAAGTTCATTTAATACTAAGAAGTCAGTGTATGTCTATTATTTTTCGACTTATCTACTTATCTATCTACCTCTCTCTCTATCAATCTATTATGCATCTATTGATATATACATAAATATAACAGATAAATTAAACATATATAATTTGACATTTATTCAAAATGATAAGAGGAGTTAGACATACTGGACACTGAACTCATGTTTAGAGCAAAGATAAAAATCAATACCAGGTGTTAAAGAGAATAGAGTGCAGAGCCTAGAGTCAGGAAAGACCTGAGTTCAAATGTGACTTTAGAAACTTGCTTCTTAGCAAGTTGTTTCACCCTATTTGTCTCAGTTTCTTCATCTGTAAAATAAGCTGGAGAAGAAAATGGCAAAGTACTTCAGTATCTTTGCCAAAAAAACCCCAAATGGAGTTACACAGAGCTGGACACAAATGAAATGACTGAACTACAACAACAAAATTTTGATTAAACAAATTAAAATGAAAATTGTATTAAAATTAAAATGAGACAACTTTAATAAGATTATTTTTCAAAACTGCCAATATAGAAGAATGAGAAAAATATAAAACAACATATATGACAAAGACTGACCAGAATTTTGTAAGGAAGTTTAACTAATTTAAATTAATCTTCATGGAAAGAACTCAAAAGATTCTAGAAATCACCTCAGTCAACAAACACTTTTTCTCCTTGCCAAGGAGAGGTATTTAGCAACCAAGGGAATTCTAGTTTAAAATGTAGAATAACTTTTAAAACTTTACTGAGGAAAATGCTATAAGTAGTATTTCATAAAACGACAAAGAGCAGTCAAAAGATAAAGACTCAGTTAAGGGAATAAACATTTATTAAGTACTTACTGTACTTAATACTTCTGGTATTTTTAGTACTGCTGTACTAAAGTACTTAGTACTTTTGATACTGTGTACCAAACATTGAGCTATGTGCTTTACAAATACTATTTCATTTTATCTTCCCAATAACCTTATAAAATAGGTGTTATTATGGTTGATATTCTATAGTTAAGGAAACTGAAGTCTAGAGAAGTTAAATGACTTGCTAAGGGTTACATAAGTACTAAACAGCTGAGGGCAAATTTGAACTCAAGTTTTCTTGATTCCTGACTTTGTATCTCACCATCTGGCTACCTCAGATAAGAGCATTTAAATAAGAAACTGGAAGGTGAAGAACAAATAATTTTGGTTTTTGAAAATGAAAATATCTGCGAAGATATCTATAATATTCTTTTCTTCATCAATGACATTGGAGCCATCATATTCAGACTCAGCATTACAGTATTATTATTATTGCTTATTATGATTATGATTACTATAGCTTACCAATGGGCAATATAGACTATATTTAAGAAAATAAAGTCAGGAAGAATGACTGGGGGGAACTAGTTGTCACAGTTGTCACAGAGGAGGTTCCTATTGAGGGCAACACTATTTTAAGGATATTGAAAAAAATTATCAAGCTATAAAGATAGGAATATTCAAATGCTTAGAAAAAATGCTGAATTATATAGCTACCTAAAAAGATAAATAAAATACTATTAATAAAAATCCCATAAGTCTTATTTCTTATCTCTACAATACTTTTATGAGAATAATGGTTAGGTTTTCAAGGTCA
This sequence comes from Macrotis lagotis, assembly GCF_037893015.1. Lineage (NCBI taxonomy): Eukaryota > Metazoa > Chordata > Mammalia > Peramelemorphia > Peramelidae > Macrotis > Macrotis lagotis. Next base: position 201,402,615 of record NC_133658.1, on the reverse strand, counting down.
TTCTTGAAAAAAGTAAGAGAAGAGAGAAGGCTTTCATTAATGCTATTCTTCAGTAGACTTCATCTTTCTAAGTAACGAAGTTGGCAGTAAGGACAAGGAATACAGGTCTTATTTTGATCCTCATTTGTAGGTATTAAAAAGATCTAATTAAATAAAGGAACATGTAACCATAAAGGTTCTCATTCAATAATGTATTTCATATATATATATATGATAAAATTATGCAATATTTTTTAGAAGATGCAAAAAAGATAACTTTTTAAACAATTCTGATAACTAATATCAAAGATCTAAAACAGAAATATGAATGCTCTCCAAAGCTGTTTGCTCCATGCCAAAGGATATGTAATGGAGGGTCTACATAAATTGATTCTTTACTTTCATTGTTTTAAGATGCTTTTAATCATAGATCAAAGATAACAGAATTTCACAATTAGAAGGATCAAAATCATATCCTCAAAGGCAATTCTATACAATAGCTAAATTCCAGACTTTGAATATTATCAATTCAATTCAATTATAAATTGATAATCTTTGGGAACTGTCAATATGATAATTTATTTTTTTGTAACTTGTATGCATCTCTCCTAATTTTGCCTTCTTATGCCAAAGTATAATAGCTCTTCCAAATGAAGATTCTTATCATGTTACCCTGGACACTTCTTATCCTGAGTAAACTTCCTTAGTTTAATAAAAGAATCATAATAATGCATGAAGTCAAGATCCTTTCCCAATTCACTGATCTCCTATAATTGCTATACATCTCAATTTCTTTCTGAAAATATGGTGTCTAGAACTGAACACAATACTTTAGATGTATAATTAACAGAGTAGCTGTTCATTGAACTATCTTTCTTTATCCTGAAAGCTGTACCTCTCTTATTGAAGATCATGCTCACATTGTAGTAATTGCTGGTTACCATAATAAATTGTTGATTAAGTTTCTAGTCCACTAGAATGGCTAGGATATTTTTTCAGATACTGTTTTATATGGTCATGTCTTTCTCATCTTTAAATTACGAGTTCAATTTCTTAACCCCAAATATGAGACTTTACATTTATTACTATTTAAATTTCATTTTATTATTTTCGTCTAAGCATTCAAGTCTGTAGAGATATTTTTCAGATCTGGATTTGGTATTAGCCTTACCATGCGGAAGCCTTTGTGTCACCCAAAAATTTGTTAAAAGCATTTTTTAAGTTATTAATAAAAAGTGAAAATAGTCAAGTCTTTTGGAACATCCCATTGGAGATCACTTTCTAAGTTGACATGGAAATTTTAATAAAAATTCTTTTTCAGTTCAACCAACATTCAATCAATGCAATTATATTATCATATAGCTTATATGAATCTTTTAAACAAAAGTAGCATTACATATTTTTTTAAATTTCCATCTTCAACCTGAAACTTCACTTTTATTTCAGTCTTCTTCTATTGGTACCATATGCTTGAAACTCATAAGATATAAACCTGACAAGTGAACTTCAGGACAGAGCAATATAGTGAAGCATGGGGTCATGAATAGGTTTGACATTACCAATGATGGACTGCATAAGTGGTAGAAAATATCTCTTTAGAGAGATGTAAGCCCAGAATTATCTATTCAAATAGTTAGAACAAGGGGAAATTGGGGCAGCTAGGTGGCATAGTGGATAAAGCACCGGCCTTAGAGTCAGGAGTACCTGGGTTCAAAGCTAGTCTCAGACACTTAATACTTATCTAGTTGTGTGGCCTTGGGCAAGCCACTTAATCCCATTTGCCTTGCAAAAACCTAAAAAAAAGAACAAGGGAAAATGAAAGAAATCTATTCCATTGATGTTTGGAATAGAGGCATACACATAATGTCAAGAGATCTGAAAGAAGGTCCTCATAATCTTGGATAGACACCCTTATGGAGTATTTAACATGGAAAACAAATTAAATCATAGGATAACTTATGGATATAACTAAAATAATTTTAATGGTAGTACTTAAATTGATAGAATTACAAATCTATTAAAATGTCTTAAAATTATAAGGATCCAATAAAACATAAATAAAATAACTAACAATATTACAATTTGTTAAAACATCTAAGATCTCATAAATCTGTCTGCTCCTTTCACCTACACAGATCACAACCACAGCATATCTTAGTAGATGACTTTCAAGAGTTCATGTTGCCAAAAAAAAATTAATCTCATAGTAATCAATGTCAATGATCATCATTGCTCCTTGCTAAGCTGGAACCCGTATGACTTCCAACAGGTCAATTCCTGAAGCTTTCCCAGTTTAAAAGAACTATATACCAACCTTCATGCATTGATGGGCTATCAGAAGAAGTTTGTGCAGTAATAAATAATAAGAAATGTAATTAATGCTAAAGGAAACTCTCATTTACAATAGCTGACATTTATCAAGACACTAACCATCAAAGAAAGGTCAAATAACCAGAATTTGTTTTTCATCTTGATACTTTTATGTGAAAGAGACAAATGACAAGTCCACACGAAGATAAAGGTGGTGTGTTGGGGAGGATAATATTTTTCAGATATGTCATGGGGTTAGGACAGATTCACCCTAATCTTTTATAAATTTAACAAGAAATCCTACTAATCCTGGAATTCCTTTTGCATCTTTTTTAAAAAAAATTAATTTATACTTAATAACACTTTCCACACAATGACTTGGAAATTAGAAATTTATGACATATACTGACTCTTAGTTAATGATAAAAATAATGATTCATTATTCCCCAGCATTATGGGATAGAAGTGTACTGTGTTGTATATAAATATTGCTACCTCTCCCCACTCTATCCCCACCCCTCCAAGGGAATAGTTCTTTTTCATTTCAAATAAAGATGTAACCATGTTTCTAGTTTTGTTAGGATGTTCCTATTATAAGATTGGATAATGACCAGTTTGAATTAGATCTTGTTCTATCCATGGAGGGAAGAAGCATTAATCATTTGAGGACAAAAATCTCTTTTGAAGGCCAGAACTAAACCTTATTGGTGTCCATTTGTTTTCTAAGAAAATTATGTCCATAAGCATTCACTGAATATGTACTTATTGCATATGACTATGATACCATTAATAAAATGAGAAAATGCCTGCACTCTAAAATAAATGGCCCCATTTTTTCAGAGAACTATAAGAGAATTTAGGTCATCCTAAATGAGCTGGTTCAGGGGGGAGAAAATCTCTCTTTAGCATCCCCAGACAACTGGTCCTTCAACTTAACCAGACTAAATTTTCCCATTTCGAATGTTGGATGACCATAGAGTCATAGAAAAATTCAAATGTTGAATGTATTAATTGGGAACATTAATAATAATTTTCTCAACCCCATTAATAACAGTTTTCTCAATTTCAATAAATTGAATACATCTTAGAAGACCTAGTTGCTGGAAATAATTAGGTAAAGTGAACCCAGAAACCAAGAAGATATCAAACCATAAAGGCAAATCTTTATTAAGACCAAAAAAATTAAGAAAACTTATTAGTAAGCTAAAAAGGTCAACGTTACTTTAGGTAATGCATCAAAATATCTTCTAGGCAAGCTGTTTATCTATGAACACAACTCACATTCTTATTTTACAAGTGACAAAATACCACAGTTTTATGCTTCTGGGAAAAATATTTAATTGCATTATTTGGCATTCTTTTCAAGGACTAAAAACATGTTGCAATCTTAGTTTTGAATTATGGAACCAGAAATGTCAATGATTTTGTTTAACATCAATGACCAGGACAACTATTTATATTTTGAAAGGGGAAAACATTAAACATGAATAGAAGTTGATTTGAAATGCTTGAGAAATGGAAAACAATAGTTCTTCATCCTCTCTGGGTGTTGCAACTGGTTGAAGATTCCTAAGGGAATGCTCTCTGAGGAAACACAGGTACTTCTAAACTTTCATTCCATTCATCATGTACATAAACAGTTTAATATCCTTACCACAAATCAAATTTTGATTCACTTCCTTGATAATGTAGAGGCTAAAATAAATGTATTGCACAACACTACTATAAAAAACAGCTTCTCTCCACCCTGAAGTTCTATTTGCTTGAGGTTTGGAACGTCAATAAGACAAAAGATTGTGTGGAGAGTAGTACATTTATAGGTCAGAGCAGTTTCATTTGACTTGGGTTCTTATTCCATCTGCTCAAGGTGGTAAATCATTTACTGTTAACTTGTCACCTTAAAGTGAGCTTTTTTTGCACTTGATTCCAATTGTATTGTGTAGTGTGGAAAGTTTGGTTTTATTTCTGTATTAATGTATGAGGCTTAAGATGATGGAAATTTTCCAGAGCATTAGAGGAGATTGGCTTGTTCAGGGAGATAGTGTATTAATGAGTGCTTCCTAATCAGAAGATTTGAAGTGGAGGCTGCTTGGTCACATTGTACAATGGTGTGAACAAGAGATTCCTAGTTTCTTCTTTTTAATTATAGACCTCTTTGGCAATCTGTTGAAGCTTATTAACTTATTGTCATCATAATTTTAAAAATGCATTAAAGAAGTTAGATAGGACTATAATATTGATAAGCAGTTATAAAAAATATTTTTAAAAACTCCTCAAACCCCAGGTTAAGAAATTTCTATTACAGAGGAGAAAGAGACCTGCTCAGGTATCAATTGAACTAGATGATATCTGAGGTATTTACCATCCCAGTAATTCTATGATTTGCAAGTGTCAAGAAATTTTAAAATTTAGTCTTAAAAATAATTTTTGGGGAGAAGAGTTCAAACATTACTACTTGGCTGTGATTAGGATTTTATCTCAAACATTGAAGGAGAAGAGAAAGATAGAAGGTACAAAAGTGGTGATGGTAAAATGATACCAACAACATGAAATTGCAGGTTCATTTCAAGCCCCACTCTGTTCATTTTTGAGCACCTTGAAGATGAAAGCTACTTGAAGGCTATATTTTACTGGAGGGGAAGGACTATATAAATTTACATCTTTACATCAATGACAATAATTTATGCAAAGATATGCATTATTGAATTGAAATGAATAATTTCTAGATCATCTTTTTCAAGTTTGGAAGGAGCAACAGATACAATGATGACAATGATGGAAATGAACATTACACTAAAAGGCAATTGCACAAACCAATCTTGATTCTGGAAAAGAGATGGTAATGCACACTTCTCTCTTTCCAATAGAGAAGTAGAAGCTTACTGATATAGAATATAGCAAATGTTATGACATATATATATATATATATATATATATATATATATATATATATAGGTGGGATTATTGCTGGGTATATATAATGACAAACACAAAATTCATTGATCTAAAAAAGTTCAAGGTCAGAAAAGAGTTCATGATTCTTAAGAGAGAGGCTACAAATACACATACACACATACATATATATATATATATATATATATATATGTAAAGTCAAAAGAGCTGTTAGATATGATTCATTTGGGCTAATTATTCAATTTGATAATCTATCAGCACCATGAGAGCCATGGCAAATAATTGTGATTGTATGCATCAATTGTGATTGTATAATATTGCATGTAAGTTTCACCTGAGATTCTTGGCATTTATTCAATATTGGGAGTGTGCTGACCTAAGATCTGTAAGATTTGTTCAGACATATACAAGAGCTAGTAAATTATGCAATGTTGCTTCTTCAGTTAAGCCAGGCTTTTTCACCCTTGTTTCTACTTTTATTATGTAGTTTGGAAAATTTTGCTTTGCTTAAATTATTAGATCTTGGCAAGAATTTGCTGCGCTATAACTTCATTAAGACTTCTCAAAGTTTCTATATGCTCCATAGTATAAATTCATTTTTGATTATTAGCAAATTCAATAAGAGGCTTACAAATCACTTAATAAACATCTCATTTGAAACTCACAAAAATCGTGCAGGGTAAGTGATATTATTTCTATTTTATCAATGAAGAAACCAAGGCATAGAGATATCAAGTGATATAGCAAGTGTTTGAAGTTGAATTTGAACTTGTCTTCCTTCTTAAATTTTATTAAATTTTGTTTACCAAACATTTATTTTATTTTAAAATGTTTTATTTCTACCTTTATTTCTTCCAGCACAATAATTTTCCATTTCAGTTTTTATTGATTGGCTACTCAAATGTGACATAAAAAAGAATTAAGCAAACTGAGTATGAATAAATATTTTTATAGTTTTCTGTCTTTGAAATCTGCCAATATCTCTATATTGAATTAGGAAATATGTTTCATTGTCTTATCCTTAGTAATGTTACTGAGTTTTCTGTTGCTTAGAATTCACTTTTCTTTCAGTGATATTTTCCTTTATATTGTTAGTCATTTTGTAAAATAATTCTCTTGATTTGGTTTGTGGTTTATTTTCCTCAACATCATTTCATGCAAATATTTGTTTCCATAAATCCCCAATACTTATGTTTTCTTATGGCATAATAATATACAATAATATTCATATACTGGATTTTTATTCACTCAATCTAGTTCATTTTTCTGGTGTTGCTGCAAATGTTTTGCTATACATTGAAACTTTATTCTCCAGCAGTTTGACCCTCTATCATTCCCATTGTCTTATGTTTAATTTTTACTTACCTTCCTGTTGCTTTCTTAATACCTAAGAAACATGTCTCTTTCTTTTGAAAATAAAAACAACCTCAATTGAGAGCATATATAGATAAGGCTCAGGAGGGAACTGAATTTAAAAAGTTTATAAAATATTATAAAGATGGAGTCAATGGGCAGAAAAGAAATGTACTAGGAGAAAGAGAAAGGAGAGATAGAATAGACTAAGATATTTTACATAAAACAGTCAAGGAAAATGGAGTAGAAGGGGGGGGGACGAGTGAGCCTTCATTTTCATTGGAAGTGACTCAGAAAGGAAACAACCTACATACTCAAAAGGGTATAGAAATCTTACCCTAGAGGAAAGGAATGGGATAAAGGGGACATGGGGAGGGGAGAGGGGCATAGGTGATAGAGAGAGGGAAGATCTTGGAAAAGGATAGTCAGAAACAACACACTTTTGAGGAGGGACAGGATGAAAGGAGAGAGAATAGAATAAATGAGAGTGGGTAGGAATAGAATGGAGGGAAATATAGTTAGCAATAGCAACTGTGTGCAAAAATATTGATGGACTTATGAAAAAGAATGCAACCCATCCCAGAAACAGAGTCAATGATATCTGTACACAGACTGAAGTGCATTTTTTTCCTCTCAATTTATTTTTCTTGAGGTTTCTTTATCTTTTTGGAGGGAGAGAGGAGTTTGTTTACTTTTATAACAAGATAATTATAGTAATGTGAAAATAAACAATGAATAAAAAATGTTGATTCACTTTATTCATCCAGCCCCATTATTTATTACTCCTTTTTCTTTGACTAAATTCCTTAAGAATACTGTCCATAATAAGTGCCTCCATTTCCTTTCCTTTTACTCTCTTCTTAACTCTATAGTTTGGTTTCTAATTTAATCATTTAACTAAACCACTCTCACCAAAGTTACTAATGATCTCTTAATTGTCAAATCCAATGACCTTTCTTAGTCTTCATTCTCCTTGATGTCTCTGCCACTTTTAACAGTGGTAATCCCTCTCTTATCTTTACTCTTTTATCTCTGCTTGTTAACACTATTCTCTTGCTTCTCTTCTGCTTATTTTACTGTTGTTCTCATTCATCTGTGCTATATTTTCATCCAGATTATACCCACTAATGTATCCCTTAGATTTGTCTTGGGCCCTCTTTATTTCTATGTGAATGATTCTCTAATCTACTTAATCAGCTTTTTCAATTGCTTTTAAAATATCTTATACTAGATTTCTTAGAAACATCTTAAAAATCAAAATATCCAAAATTTAGCTTATTATTATCCCCTCCAGGGTCTTCCCCCTTCCTTAATTCCCCATTATTGTTAAGGGTATCATCATCTTTCCAGTCATCCAATCTTTCAATCTAGCTATCATCTCTGATTCCTTACTTTCTGTCACCTGTCATATGCAATATATCACAAGAGTCTGTCAATTTTACCTTCAAAAGTGAAACATATGTACACTTTCCTCCACTGACATTGTCATCAAGCTAGAAAAGTACCTTATAGCCTCAAATCTGGATTATTGCAGTAACCTACTAGGTGATCTGCCTTTTTCAAGTCTCCACTCCAATCCATTTACACAACTGTCAAAGCAATCTTTTTAAAGGTTGGATCTGTCTTTGCCACCTCTCTTCTACTTAATACATTCCATTGACTCTCTGTCATCTCCAGGATCAAATATAAAATCCTTTATCTAGTGTTCAAAACCCTTCATAATCTACCCAACCCTCCCACTACTCTTCTGATTTTATTAAACCTTACCCCTTCCTAATACTCTTCAATCTATTGACACTGGTCTCCTTGCTAGACAAGACACTGCATCTCCTGACTCTGGATACTTTCTCTGGTTGTTTCCAATTCAGGAAGACTCTCTCCATCGCTACCTACTGGTTTCTCTGGCTCCCTTCAAGTTCTAACTAAAATTCCATCTGCTATGGGAAGCCTTTCCCAGTCCTCTTTAATTCAAGTTCTTTCTCTCTGTTATTTGTTTTCAATTTTTCCAGGATAAAACTTGCTAGTTTTGTGAGCTGCTTAAGAGTAGGCACTGTTTTTAGTCTTTTTAAAAAAAGTTTTGTAATTCAAGTTCTTAATATATAGTGCCTGGCTATAGTAGGCACTTCAGAAATATTTACTTTTTTTTAACTCCATTAGGACATATGCTTAGTGGTGGGATCATTGGATTAAACATTATGAATTCAGAACACTGTTCAACAATATAGCATCATTTGTTTATGAGAGAAGAATTAAGTTAAAAAAGGTAGTGGAGTGATTTGTTGTTGCTTTCTACAATTTATTTTACAAATGAGAAAACTAAAGTAAACAGGGTTGAGTGACTTACTCAGGGTCACACATCTAATAAATGTCTGAGATTGGATTTGAACTCATGTATTTCTGGCTCCAAATCTGACATTCTAGCCACCGCACCACTTAGCTGCTCTCCTAACAACAAGAAACAAAAAACAGCTAGTTACCATTATATTTTGCTTTAAGACTGTTTTCTTCTTTTATCCTCACAACAACCTTGTGTTATTATTATTCTCATTGTACAAATGAAGAAACTGAGAAAGACAGAGAGCAAATACTTGCTCACACAATAAATGTCTTAGGTTAGATTTGAACTGACTTTTCTCGATTGCAGATTCAACATTCTGTATCCCCTGGCAAGTTACTTACAATGTGCTAAGTACTAGACTACATTTTTATACTCCCTACCCTCAAGGAGGTTCTAATCTAATATGTGAGGCAAGACATATTGGAGAATTGTGACCAGAGAAGTATTTTGTTTGGAAATTTGTAGTTTTGGAGAAAGAATTTATGGGGAATAAATAACTCCACTAGCAACAATTCTAACAATGGCTGTATTGATTTAATTATCATTCCGGAATTAGGTAGCAGGGCAAGAGGAGGAGAGGTGAAGAGCTAAGAGTAAAGTATGAAAGGAACTGCTCTATAGTGGGCTACTGAATTCTTCATCAGTCAAGAAGATCTAGCTTCACATCACAACTCTATCACATATTAGCTGTATGACCTTGGACAAGTCAACTGACCTCCTCAATATTCCCTGCTACTTTTTAAGACAGTTAGGAATTAGCAGAAATGATCTGTGTTAAAAGAGAGAGGTAGTTCTTAATCAGGAAATCCCTATACTATTGAAATCATTTTTCAGATGTTCAGAAGACAAAAAAAATAAACTCAAGAAGTCCAAATTCTCAAGAAATGTATATTACAACCAGGAGGTAATGATTTAGACAGTACATATAAAATAATTTCAGGAGAGCAGTAACAATGGGAGTAGAACAGAAATATTTCCTGTAGAATACTGATTTATATAAGAAGCTTTCCCAATGCCAATGTAATTTAAAAGTTAAAAAAGAAAAAAAACCATAAACTTATGGGGCATTTTTGACAGCATGATAATCAGGTTAATGGATTTTTTTTTACTGAAATTTCTTATGTTCAAATGAATCAAGATAACGAATTATTCTGTCGATATACTAACAATACCTCACTTTTGCTTTTATTAAAACAACAGTATTTATATAGCACTTTGAGGTTTGCAAAGCAGTTTACAAATATCTTGCTAGACACATTAATCCCAATTTATAGATTAGAAAACGGAGACAGACATAAGCTAAGGATCACATAGATAATAATTACCTGAGACTGGGTTTGAACTATCTCTTGGACCAGTGTTCTATCCATTGTATCATCTAACTAATTCTATTATTATTAGCATTATTACGGTAGTAGTAGTAGTAACAGTAGTGAAGTAACAGTAGTAGTAGTAGTAGTAGCAGCAGCAGCAGCAGCAGCAGCAGCAGCAACAACAGCAGCAGCAGCAGTAGTAGTAGTAATTGTATTAATTTTATTTGCTATTCAAGTACACAACAAATGGATTGGAAAGGTTTCTTCCAATTTTTTTTAAAAACTATGTAGAGGAATTTTTACTAAATGTGAAACATTTGTCCAACAAAAAAGAAAAATAGTATTAATCTGTTTCTTTGAAAACATCTGGAGTTTCAGAGAAATTACCTCTAAACCATATTTTAGCTAGAATACTCACACTCTGGTCACACTTTGCAATTATATAGGCTCACATCAGCAAAGAAAATTGTCAAAGAAAATCTCAGGAGACAGCATACTGGTGATATAAACTGAAAGAACATGCACAATAGATTGTTGATAAATGTTACATATGCTCCTAGCAGAGAGCCCCTGGTCATTTTCACTTAAAGAAAACCATCTATAAAATACATGTTGGTACAAAGAAGATTGAACAGTTGGGAATAGAAGCCTCAAATCAGAATTTGTAGTGCTCTAAAGTCAATTTCTTCCTTTCTCTTTTCCAAGATGTTCTACAAGGGACAAAACTGTGAATAAAAAGGTGGTTATTTTCATTTAAAAAAAACACATGAATTATGGCAAAAGAATGCTTGGCTCATTCTGTATAGAAAAAGAGAAGTTGAAAGAAAGCAGTTACACAATAGATTACATAAAAATTTTATTAGTCCCATTTTAAAAGACATATCTTTTTTGGAATTATAGTAGCAAGAATGATGTGCATGAAGACTGCATGATGCCAAAGTGTCTGACCTTAAGCAGAATCCTTTAACAATACTACAAATATAGTTTTCCATTTTGCAAATTTCTATGATGTCAGATAATCAGTCAATTAGTCAATGAGCCTTTCTGTGCTACTTACTGGGAAGTAGAAAATAGAAAAAGAAAAAGCAGTTCCTGATCTCAAGTGCTTATATTCTAGTAGAGGGAGGCAGCACAGAAAAAGAAAATGACTGGGTAACAGAGAAGACATAGTACCTAGAATGGGTTGAAGAAGTCAAGACTCTACTCTGGAGAGGAATGAAACATGATTGGGCACTCTACTTAAAAACAGACATTCTTGGAAAAGCTATCTGATCACAGGGAGAGGCCAAAGGGGCAGAAGTTAATTTAATTTATAAATTGTGGGGTTAGAGTGAACAGAAATCAGGTATATAAAGTTTTTCTTTTGCTTTTTTAATCTCCAATATTTAAACATATAAAATTCTTGTGGAATTGAATTTTGTAGTTGAACAGGAGTTAATGATAGGATTTAGACCCTCCTGGTTTCTGACCCTTGCAGTTACGCCTGGAGTTGTTGAAACTGCATTCTTCACAATGATATTATTTACCTAACCCTTTTTTTTTTGTTTTTCGCAAGGCAATGGGGTTAAGTGATTTGCCCAAGATCACAAATTATTAAAGGTCTGAGGTAGGATATGAGTTTAGGTCTCCAGGGTTGGTGCTCTATCCACTACACCACCTAGCTGCCCCACTTGTATTTATTCTAAAGAGTAAATTTACGCTTAAGATTCATAATCCAGAATCAATGTTTTGCTCCTAAGTTCTGTGCCTGGAGTGAAACCACCAGGAGAGGAGGGGTATTCTGATTATGTCATCATTCATGCATCTAGACCTCAGACACAAAGATAGTTAGCAAGTGTATTTACTTATTTTCTAGCCCTCATATGTTTTAATATTGATAGCAAATATCAATTTTATCTGGTTTAAAATCAGTTTATTCTTGAACTTAAATGTGTTTTAAAATTTTTTTCTTATAAATGTAATGTTCTTTAAATAAAAATTTATTACTTTGTATTCCCAGAATTTAACAAAGTACTTAATACATAATAGTTGTTTAATACTTGTTTGCTAAACTGAGTTGATTTGAAGAGATCTGGAAAGGACTACAGAGACAATTTCATTCAAGATTCTTACATTAAAGATGAGAAAATGAAGCTGAGAGGTTAAATGTAAAATAAAGAATTATGAAAATAATTCAGGCTGACTTTTATATAGTCTTTTAAGGTTTATAAAGAACTTTTTTTGCATATAATTTTATCCTCACAAGAGACCTTACATTATTATTCTTTTTCTTTTCAGATAAGGAAACTAGAACTCTGAGAGGATAAGTTACTTGACCAGTGTCAAGCAACTAGTGTGTGAAGTGGCATTTAAACCCACATTTTCCTATCTCTGAATCTAGCATTTCAGTAAATGGAAGAACCAAGATTTTAACCTTCATTCTCTGAGTCCATATCCAATGTTCTTTCTAGTCCAAAATTCAAAATCTCAACTTAACATAGCTATAATTTTATTAACATATTTCTAGAGCTCTCTATGGTTGCAGCAAACTCCTTTGCATAAGCCATGAAGGGTCTGAAGCATGTACAGAAAACATCATCCATGTAGAAGACAATAGTGAGTTTCTTCTAGGAGAAAGAGGAACTGGAAGATTCCAGGATACTATAATCCATCACAAGCCTAGGATCAGTCTTTTTTCATTGCTTGGGAACTGCCCATACTTCTAAAATGATTTAACAAATTGACATACCTTTTGCAATAATTGTTCCTGATCTAGCAGATAAATCCTTCACTCCCACCATGCAGTAAAGAGGAAAAATTTTTAAGCTCTTCTTTCACCCAATCCCCAGGTCTTTGGCCTTTTCATTCATTCTTTTCACTTCTAAGTACTGGAAGGGAAGTCTCTGATCTGCTCAAGGAGCTTGAGCCCTGAAGATCTTGGAATCCAAAAATCTAGGCTGAATATTGAACAAAACCCCTAAGGATCAAGGGTCTCAGTTTTCAGTTCATCAGGAGCTGGCAATGATGGCAGTTTTGGACAAGAATTTGGTGGGAGCAATTTGTGTAGGAACTGAGCTAAGTTTCGATTCTAGCTTCCTTCTCCCTCGGAATTAGGTGGTCAAGGGAGTGAACTACATGCCTCTGAGATGTTGGGAAAGACATTTTTATATTTAGTTCTTCCTTTTTCTTTGAAGCAAATATTCTTTTTATAAATGCTATCAAATTATAAGTGAATAAATAGATCTGGAGCATTAGTCTATATATTCCTAGTATTGGAGGGATAATTCCTCAGTGAATGGGGACCCTAACTGATGAGAAACTGAGCAAAGACAACTTTTCTGCTTTAAAGTTGATGAAGCAGTGATTAGCAGTTTTCACTCACAGCCACCCTTACTGGAATGCTGAAGAAAATGTTATGTTCTTGCAGTGACAAGTATTTTCCTTAAACCAGAGAACTTCAAATCCCCTAAGATCTGCAATGACAAGAAATTGTTGTTTTATTTTTCAATTGTTTCAAGCTTGTTTTTTTACAGAAAAGCACAGTAATTAATATATATATATAATATATATATATATATCTTTTCCCTCAGTTCTCTATTTTTCCCTCTGTTCAGATTTAAACAGAAAGACTGTTCACAAAAGAATATTTTTCTCCAGTTCATTTTACAAATGAGGAATGGAGACAAATAGGATTAAGGCACAAAACCACACAGCTAGTAAGTATCTGAACCACATTTGTTAAAAAGGTAAGAGGTCTTGCTTCCAAATCGAGTTCTTTATCCTTTGCATGAGCTAACTACCTCCTTAATCTATCTTTCCTCTAATTACTTCCGCCTTCTCTCCGTTCCATTCTATTTTCTGTTAAATATAATGTATTTCTTTACCCAGCTATGAGTGCATTTATTCTTTATTTTTTACCATTTTACATAAAAGTGAGGTTCAACTGTCTGCTGCTTCCTCCAACTCCCCTCCTTGTTTGTATAGATATCTACTTAAGTACCTTGATTATTTGAGATAATTTCCCCCAGTTTTCCTTTCCCTTCTTCCCATCCTAACACCAAGAGGTCAATGATTTAAATTAAGAAAAGCACTTGATAAAACAGAATAATAGATGAGAATCTGCCCATATTATTTCTTTTCAGAGAGGGCAGTAGGAATCAATTCAGATACACCTGAAAAGTTTGTTCTCTCAAACTTTAGGTAGTACAGGGAATCAATAAGTTCAGTAATTTTCAAAACCTATGTGCTTCTAGCAAAACTGTTGTAATTTTTCCCTGGTCAAATGGAAAAACAATGTTTCTCTTCTAATTAGTAACTACCCAAAAAAGTACCAGCTGAAGCTTCTACTGACTTCTATTCTGTAGTTTCTTCTCAATGTTGCTTCTCATACGGGGTACTTAACCCTGACTCTTGAACCCCTATTTTAATAACATCTAAGCCCTTTAATTCTTCAAAGAGGCTCCTGGTGACAAATGAGTTATCTTTACCTTAAGGGTAAAGGTAATTCAAACAATCCCTTTATCCATCATAAATAAACCCAAGAAGCTTTATATCATCTTCACATAATCTCCAGTTATTAAATTTATAATTTTGATTTTTGTTTATAAATTTGAAATTTATAATTTTGATTTGTAACTTTATAAAATTATTTATGTAATTTGTATAATATAAATTTATTTTATAACTTTGAAAACTCTGCAAATGAGTGGATGGTCCATAAAGTTCTGTAGCTTTCATTCCCTCTTGCTTGAGTTTAAATTAAGTTTCGGTATATTCTTCTGTGACAAGCTTCTCTATCTGATATTCCAAACAGTTTGTATCTCATAGAAAGTGTGGCAGGACTCACTATGGCTCTTGCTCTTGTTACTTATCCAACCCCTCCCCAGATTGCTGCTCTCTCTCTTTCTCTGTCTCTCTCTCTGATCTCTGGTTGCTTCTACTTCTAGTCCTATTTCCAGTTAGACTGCTAGTTGCTCATACCTGTCTCATTCTTTGGCTACAATTGAACCTAGACCAATTTCTGGTTACATTGCAGTCTGCTTTTCCTAGAAAAATTTCCTTCCTCCTTTCTAATGAATATAATAAAAGTTATTTAGTTTGATCTCAAAATAGATCTTAAAGAAAAATATGATGTATGTACTTAGGGAAAGTATTTTCAAATTATTCTAAGGATATTCTTTTAATATAAACCTACTTTACAAGCATTAATCAACCAGCATACTGCATAATAAAAAACAATTATCCCAAGTGCACTGTACACTACACATGTAGACACAACGACGGCATTGTAGAGACAATTGAATTCTAGGTTTAGAGTAGAAAAGTTGGGTTTAACTTGTGCCTCTATCATTTACCAGCCACATGGCTATAGATAAATCATTTAACTTCATTGAACCTCAATGTCCTCATTTGTAAACTGAGTCTATAGTTAGAGTTAGTATACCCAACTCAACTCAAATAAGATAATACCTATAAAAATTCTGTGAAAATTTTAAAGTTCAATAAATGTCAAGTTTTAGTGACTACATTGATACACATAATAAATAGAGACAATATTCATAGTGAATGGAGAACCAGTCTCAGAGTCAGAAAGCCTGGTTTCAAATTTTACCTCTGAAACATTCTGGTTTCTTGTATATTCTCACCAGCTCTGAGGCCCTTACCTCTTGGTGCCTAGATAATTCTCTAGGAATACTGACTGAGGGAGTTTCTCATTATATGACATCAATGATAGCCTGGGTCATCTGCTGGTCTAGTTTTGCACTTATTTTTATTAAGAGACTCAGAGGAGTGACTTAATTCAACTAATCACAAGATATTTCCTGTATAGTATCATTTACCTTTCATCCTGTGGTTAAAACCCACATAATCTCAAATTGGTTAAGGAATTATTTATATCTAATTTATACCTTTGATTGATTAGTCCATATAAGGAATCTTCACTTTTTATAATTATATTTGTTGGGTTGCTTATGCTGACAAATAATACTAGGGTAGATAGCCCAAGAGAGAAAACATACTTTCTAGACTAAATTCTGAAGAAACAAATAGAAACAGTTTTGATGAAAAGAGGGAGATAAAGCTGTAAAAAAGATGATAAAGGTAACAAACCAATTTAGATTTTAAAACAATATTTACAAATTATGTAAATAAAGAAAGGCATATTTATAGGAAGGTCCTATAAAAGGAGTATTAAATTTCAGAATAAATTCAGTCCAGGGAAGGATGCTGAGGACAACAGAATGAGCCAGTTTTACTTTTTTGGCCTTTTTGTTTCTTTGTATTTATTTTTGCTTTTTCCATATGATGAAAAAGAAAAGAAGCAAAGAATAGATAGGACCATTTCTCAGGGTGGATGGAAGAAAGATAAAGAATGATAGATAAGGTAGAGAAAGTAAAGTGCTCTTATTGAACTTTTTATTTTAATGCTGAAGAAATATTCTTTAAATTGCAAGTGAAAGAACAAACTAATAACCAGTTGAAAGATAATATATGGAAGGAGGCAATAAACAATCATTTATATGCCCTTGATAAATTCTCATCATCAGTCCTAGACAAACCCTCTTTTCTGGTCCCTGAAAGAATGAGGAAATCCAGTCGCTGAGCCAATGTCAGTAATCTTTGAAAAAACAGAAAATGGAAAAGGTGCCATGAAAATGGAGAAAGGCAAATGGTGTCACACTTTTAAGAAGAGAGATGTGAGACTTCAGACTATGGGATAATGAACTTGATTTTAATTTCTGGGAAATATTTAGACTGTTTCATTAAAGAGATTTTTTTGGCATTTAGAAAGGGAAATGAGGTCAGTAAGATTTCATACAAGAAAAGGCTATTTTGAACAGCTTTTCTTTCTTTTTTTTTAAACTTGGTTAGGAAATTTTTATAGACATAGTATATCTGCAATACAACAGCATTTTTTGCTGAAGTCAGTAATTCTATGCTTGCGGACAAGATGGAGACATAATTGTAAGCTGGAACAGGGTATAATTGATAATTTCTCAATGTGGAGGAGGGAATAAGCATTTGTATAGGCCTAAAATATGCCAGACATTGTGCTAAGGTATTTTATAAATATCCTCTCATTTGTCATAGGAGGCAGCACAGCTTGAACCTTAAACTTGACCCTCAGACACTTGATCCTATTTTCTTTTACTAGTAGTCTGCCACAAAACTGAGCAAGTTAATGATAAAGGGGGTAAAGTAGACATACAACTGTGTCTTCATTACAGCAAATATCAAGTTAAAATATGAAAAATGCAGGTTATCTTAATAAAAAGATGCAATTCACTAAAAATTTCCATCAATCTAGATGTTAGTATGGCATGGGCAAAGCATTCAGATGTTCAATTACTTTTCTCATTTCCTTCAAGATGGTCATGTGAAATGATAATAAAGTTATAGGCATGTAACTCTAGTATATGAATCACATAAAGAAATAATTTTGAAAATAAATAACTTGTCAATAGCTGGCATGTTTTATAAAAACTATTGTATCATTCAACATCTGATGCATATTTCAAATAATTTACTTTTTATCCTTGTTATCTATTCAAAACTAGAGGAAAAATTTGCAAAATACTTTTAGAGAATTTCTTGCTGTTTTAACAAAGAGCTCCTTATATCAGTTCAGGAGTATCCCAGGATGTTATAAAACACTGATTACTTTTCCCCATGAATATCTCTTATCTCCTGACAGGCTCAGTATAAGAAATCTATCTAAGTAATGTGATGAAAAATGGATTTTTATACTTTTTTTAAAAAAGATTTTTTGGGGGCCAGGAGAGACATAAACATGATATAGAGGAAGCATTCTATTATGTGTACAATTAGAATCTATATAGAAATTAGTTTGACTATATTAGGTTAAAGGGGTCTCGTAATAAAGAATGGAGAATGAATAGATTGCTGGCTCTATATGAAAATATATTGATACTATAGTCATATGCTCTCTATATATTAATATATAGTGAATATAGTGATGAAATATAATATTTGGCTGTATTCAGAAAGATGTGAATGGTAAATTAAAATAACTCTGAGTTAAACCCATCAGATTGGTTAATGTGACAAAAAAAAGAAAAATGGCAAATTCTGAAAGCTACATGGGAAAATAAGCACAACTATGGATCATTAGTGGAGTTGTGAACTGGTTCACCCATTTAAAAACCATGTTGAAGGGCTATCAAACTGACACAATAACACCATTACTAGGTCAATATGCCAAAGAAAAAGGAATAGGACCTATGTGTATCCAAAATATTTATAGCAGTTCTTTTTGTGGTGGCAAAGAATTGGAAATAGAGAAGATGCATGTTAATTAGGTAATGATTGAACAAGTAGTAGTAAATGGTAATAAATAGAATCCTATTGTGCTACAAGAAATATGAGAAGGATGGTTTTGGAAAAAAATCTGGAAAGGCTCATTCAAACCAATACAAACCAATAGAAAATGAATTGAGCAGGACTAGAACACTATATACAATAACAATATTAAATGAAGATCAATTGTGAAAGATTTAGCTGGTCTAATCAATAGAGTGATCCAAAACAAATCCAAAGGATTTATGAAGAAAAATGCTTTCTATATCCAGACAGATAAATTATGAACTTTGGATATAGACTGAAACATACTTTTTTCACTTTATTTTTCTTGGGATTTTTGGGGGAACATAGTCAATGCAGAAATATTGTGTAATTTAACAAATATAGTTGATTGCCTTTTTCTACATGTAGTGGAGTAACTGTAAGGAAGGAAATATATGAAACTCAAATTTTTATTAAAATTATAAATGTTAAAATATACAAAGTATAATTATTCAAAAAAGAAAGACATAAAATTGATAGCACATTGTGCTATTATCATCTGTACTGATAAGACTCAGTGATAGATTATTATTTTCAGATTTATGAATCCTATTTTAGGGAGAATATAGATGAACTAAATCATATCCAGAGATAAGTAATTCCTATGTTGAGTTGGCAAGTGGATAGAAAACCAGCCTTAGAGTTGGAAAGATTCATCTTCCTGAGTTCCAAGCTAACCTCAGTCTGTGTGATCCCAGGCAACCCAGATCCAAGACTTCTGCATTAATAGTCATCAAGGCATGAGATGATGAGGACTTTCACTACAGTGGTGATTGTATCAGAGGAGAGAAGAGAGCACAATGGAAATATGTTTCAAAGGTGAGATCAGCAGACTTTGACAAGAATTTGGACATGGGAGAGGAGAGATAATAAGGAAATCTGGATGGCACCTACATTGCAAGAGAAAGGAGGATGGTATTATCATCTTTATTAATACTGAATGTGGGAGGAAAACAGGGCTTAGGGGAAAGAAAATGAGTTTTTAACACATTAAATTTAAGATGTCTTCTGAACAGTTAATTCAAGATGTAAAATTGGAGATCAGGAGAGAGATTGGGCCAGGAAAGGTAAATTTGAAGATCATCACCAAAAAGATGGTAATTAAATCCATGGGAACTGATGAGATCATGGAGAGAAGCAGTACAGGGAGGAGAGTACCGTCTAGTGGATAAAGAAGGCTCTAAATCAGGAAGAACTGAGTCTAAATCCACTGTAAGTAACATTTAATAGTTGTGTAGTTCTTGGGAAAAAAAAACTTTAATTCACTGAGCTTCAATCTCCTCATCCATAAAATGGGGATAATAACACCTCAAGAAATTGTTATAAGTTTCAAAGAAGACACATATGTAGAGCACTTTTCAAATATATAAATAAACAATTATTTTATATTTTGACCTATCATATTTTAAAAGTTACACAATTAACTGAAAATCAGAGAGTATGCAAGATTCTATTGTTTTTATTGGTTACTTATTTTTTAAAGCATTTGACTTGTTAATATAGCATATTTTGCAGAATTATGGCACTCCTGAAAAAACTATATTCTGTGCATAAATTAAGATCATGAAATATCTTGCAGATAGTAGAAACAGAAATGAATGTTGTTGAACAGTGGGCCCCACAATATGATCATATTTTCAATACTTGGCATAATTTTGTTTTATAATTTTCTGATTACTAATATCAAATGCATACAACAAGGATCTAATTTAAGAGCTTAACAAATCTATTCACTACTGCTATAAAAAAAGTCCAGAGCAGAGTTTTTTTTAGGGTTTTTTGCTAGGCAAATGGGGTTAAGTGGCTTGCCCAAGGCCACACAGCTAGGTAATTATTAAGTGTCTGAGACCAGATTTGAACCCAGGTACTCCTGACTCCAAGGCTGGTGCTTTATCCACTACGCCACCTAGCCACCCCTCAGAGTAGAGTTTAAAAGGAAAGAGAATTTCATGCAAATAATGATATTTTCTTTACCTTTTTTTGGTGGATGACATTGTATTGATTATAATCAATTAACAGAATAGTTTAAGACTTTACCCTGATCTATAATCATTCAAAAGTTTGACTTAATTATCCACAAAAGTGAAAACCTAGTGGATAAACAATATCTATTATCTAGATTATGACATGATGTTAAACTACAGTTTCACACATCAAAATTTAGTATTTGGACAGACACAGGAGATGGACATAAAAAGTGCCAAAATTAATAGATTATCAGACTGTATTGTAATATATGTACTTCTTTCATTTATACTGATAGGTAGGAAAGTGGAGAAATTCATCTTTTTTAATTTAAGTATTTTTCCATAGATGATACATTCTGAAATTTTAAAATCTGTATAGATTTGAAATTTCTGAATACTAAAAAGTTAATAAAGATACACATGATGATCCAGAAGTTGGGTACAACATATTACAACTGAATACCTATTTACAGGAAGCTGAGTAAAACAATATAAAAAAGATGTATGGATAGATATAAAGATGAGATATCTAACTATTGGAAGTCAGGGATAGCAGATGGATGAATGGTTACCTGTTCTCATCTGATATCCACAGAATGTCAAAAGTTCTAAAATAATGCTCCAACATTTTGAGTGGATACCCTGGAGAGGACTTATGGGGAAATGCTATAGGCACATAGGTTGAAAAAGTATTGATGAGATGTCATTTTTACCATTTGCAATATTCATTTAAATGGGTCACAGAAGTTTTTAAGAAAAGAGCTACTACAAATCAAATTAAAAGAATTTTAGGGACAGCTAGGTGGCGTAGTGGATAAAGCACCAGCTTTGGAGTTTAGGAGTACAAGGGTTCAAATCCGGTCTCAGACACTTTAATAATTACCTAGCTGTGTGGCCTTGGGAAAGCCACTTAACCCCATTAGCATTGCAAAAACCAAAAAAAAAAAGAATTTTAACAATATAGTTAAAGAATTATCCTATATATGGAACATGTATTTAAATCAATTTTTGTTCTTAGTTTCTATTTACAAAGTTCAATCAACATTTAGTTTTCTCACACGTTTTCTATTTTTGGTTTTTGCAAGGCAATGGAGTTCAGTGACTTGCCCAAAGTCACACAATTAGGTAATTATTAATTATCTGAGGTCAAATTTGAACTCAGGTCCTCCTGATTCCTGGATCAGTGTTCTATTCACTTCACCATCTAGCTGCTCCCTCACAGTTTTAAAGAATCCCTTTATTTTTCTCTTAGGAAGCAAAGTGGCACAATGGATAGAGCACTGACCTTGGATTCAGGAGGACAGGAGTTCGAATATGACCTCTGATGCTTGTCACTCACTAGCTCTGGAGGAGAAAGTGAGGCTGGTGACTTAGCACAGCACTCCCTCACTCGAATCCAATTCATGTGCTTGTCATGGCATCACATCCTTCATGTTGTGGTCTTCTTCCAAAATGAAGGACAGACATTATGAGAACAAAAATATTATGCTATAGCTATATACCATAATTTATTAAATAATTCTATATTCATTGGTCACATTGCTTTCAAATCTTTTTGCTATTATAGTCTGTACTTCTAAGAATTTCTGTATAGATAGTTTCCCTCCCCTTGGTAATAATATATTAGGTAATACTATAAACCTAATGAAGTGACCATGCATGAACATTTTTTCAACTTTTTCCTGTATAATTCCTCATTTTTTTCTTTAAAATAAAACCTAATACTAAGTCCACTAATAGAGTTATTTGGGTTTTTTTTTGTCAAGGTAATGATGCTATATAATCATACAGCTTATTAAGTATTAAATGTCTGAGGCTGGATTTGAATTCAGGTTCTCCTGACCCCAGGGTTGGTGGTCTATCCACTGCACCACCTAGCTGTCCCCCACTGATAGATTCTTAGAGAGTCAGTTTTTTCATAGCAGTACTAATATCGAATTTTATTATACTTCATTATTTTTGATAATTTTATAAATATATATAGTAACATTTTTAGATAATTTATTTTAATTCCACTGACTAGTGATGATTTCAAATATTTTTCAAATGTTTATTGTTAGTTTTTACTTCAAGATTAGCAACTGTTTTTCAATCCCTTGAGCTCTTATGCATTGGATAATGATGTTTAATAAATTTGTGTTAGCTTCCTATATTGTTATTATTTATCCATCATTCTTGAAGAAGACCAGTGACATCAGGCAGGTGGATGTCTTGACTTGTAAGTGAATTGGATTTATGTAAGGGCTTGTGTGAAACTATAGAAGATACTTTTTTCTTAAATATGTATTGGTTATCTACTGAAGTCCTTTCCAGCAATTAAATTCTGTGTTTCTGCAAGAAAACCCAAGTTTGGGTTTGCTTCTTTATTTTGGATATAAACTCAGAACTTAGAATAGTTTGATAAATGTTTGTTGAATAATCAGTAAATGAATATGAAAGACGCTATTGAAGTGCCTTAGAGATCTTCCCTTAGCCATGAACTGTACATATTTTTGACTAATGATTTTTAGATTAAAGAACACCTGGAATGGTTGTTCAAAGTTAGGAGTAATATTTGATACACTGGCTGATAACATAAATGAGTGAGATTAAAAGAGGACAAAAGAAAGACCAAGTCTATTAAGGTGAATTTAAAAACAAACAAAAACATCTGAATAGGTATGGAGTGGGAGGGTTATACGTAAAGAATAGTTTTTATAAAAAGAATTTGGGAATTTTAGTGAATATAAGCTTAGTGATAGTGATCAAAAAAGAGAATGCATTCAAAAGTTGTATTCATCAAGGCAGTATTCTGCATGAACAAGATGATTGTTCCATTTCATTTTGTATTGAGCAAAACAGGAGTACAGTAAATTCTGGACACCATATTTTAAGAAGTCAATCAATAAACCAGTTAGATGATCTTATGTCTGGATGAATTTGCTTGGCAATATAAATAATAGCTTTCATTTATATTTAATTCAATTAAATAAAAATACACTAAGTACCTTCTAAGTGCATGCCCAGATGCAGAGGTTATTAAAATTAAAATAAAACCTTAAGAGTTGCAAAGAATTTATGAAAAACCTTATGTAAGTAATGCAAGTGTTATTATTGCATTTTATTGATAAGAAATTTGAATCTTGGAAAGAGTAGGTGAGATGACTGTGGTTTTATGCAGTTAATGAAGGTTGGTACCAGAAATTTTTTTCTTTTTAAAATTATTTATTTATTTATTTAAGGTAATAGAGTTAAATGACTTGTTAGAGGTAACATAGCTAGGTAATTTTTTTAGAAAGATTTTATTTATTTTGAGTTTTACATTTTCCCCCCCATTCTTGCTTCCCTCCCCCCCACAGAAGGCATTCTGTTAGTCTTTACATTGTTTTCATATTATACATTTATTGATCTCAATTGAATATGATGACAGATAAATCATATCATTAAGGAAGAAAAAAGTATGAGATAGCAAAATTACATAATAAGACTTTTTTTTTGTTTTTTTAATTTGAAGGGTATCAGAATTTTTAAGAGATTTGTTGTTCTTTCTACTATTATAAAACTCCCCTTTGTAATCCTTCATCTTATTCTAAGATTGTAGAATTTAGAACTCCATAGTTTTCATTTTTAACTGAGAAAAGTGAGCATTCTAGCAGTTAATTAAAATGAACAGGTTCACACATTGTGCAGTTGTCAGAATTAGAACTCAGGATCCTGATTTCAAGTCTTGTGATCACTGCAGAATAGAATTGTTTAGTTTCTGGGATTGAAAGTGGTAAAACTTCATTCTAAAATTGTATTATATTGTCTTTTTTTTTTACTAATTCAGAATTCAGCTTAATCTAAATTCAAAACTTTATGATATTAAAAGTTACATTGTTTGACCTTCAAAGATTTTTAAAAGTTTTAAATACAATATAAATGGCTTCTTTTTGTGATAGTCATATAACATTATATAATCATAATTAAACTCATTCTCATAGTGAAATGTTTGCTATATAAAGGCATGTTTTCTGACTCTTTCCTCTTCTTCCTCTCCCTAACCCTTGCCTGAAAAAACAGTTTCTCTTCTAAAACATCAAGTTGGCAAGTATTTAACATCATTCAATAAGATAAATGCATTGAAGTTTTCTTTTAAAATACCATTCATATTCTACAAATTAATGAAATTGATTCATCCTTTATTTGAGCAGAAATTATTTGTGTGCTTTCTTTCTCCATTACTGCTCCAAAGCTGTTTTCACTTCCTTACTTGATAACATCATATTCAATAGATGATACTGTTGCCTTATTGCTTTCTGATGAAGGGAAGGGGAATAGATATGGAGGGAAGGGTTTGCTGTATGTGGCTGGGAGAGTAACACAGAATAACATGACTCTCATTTGCCTCTAAGACAGTCATGGAAAAAATGGTTCTCAGGAGATCACAGATTTAGGGGACTGCCTGCTATTATGGATCAGACAGGATCATTTTAATTCTAAGTTGTGATCCATATGGTACATT
The DNA here is from genome assembly GCF_037893015.1 of Macrotis lagotis. Classification (NCBI taxonomy): domain Eukaryota; kingdom Metazoa; phylum Chordata; class Mammalia; order Peramelemorphia; family Peramelidae; genus Macrotis; species Macrotis lagotis. The sequence goes on along the minus strand of NC_133658.1, from coordinate 201,377,616 downwards.
AAGTGAAGGCAACTCCCTTTTCATTAATGAAGCAAGACTCAGTTAAAATCTGACTCTCTGGTAAAAGGACTTTCAAAATTGGCCTTCAAAGTTGGCTGAACTAAGAATATATAAGACAATACATTGCCTTACCTGAAGATTGTGGGGTAAGTCTATACCCTAGCAAGAAGGAACATGACTAGGAAGACATGACCTGATTTGACAAGAATAGGGAAAGCCTTAACACACACTGACATTTGAGATATTATCCTCTTTGGACCTTGCTGTTTTCCCTTCCAGTGAACCAATAGGGCATAAATGTCTTGGCTTTGCTCCCAACCCTTTCTAGTAAACTAACTAAATAAATAATGGTTCTCTACAGGTCACACATTATAGGAGAAGCTTTCTATTATGGATAGGGCAGGATGATTCTAATTCTAAATTGTGACCCATATGGTACATAATATGGGTTGTTGCTCAGATATCAAGAAGTGTGATAAACAGTCTGGATAGAGGATAGAGGAAGAAAAAAACCTTTATTAAGCATTTACTTGTTATAGGCACTATGGCAAACATTTTATATATATATATATATATATATATGTATGTATATATACATATATCTTATTTTATCCTCACAATAATTTTGGGGTGTAGGTTCTTCTATTATTATTCTCATTATAAGGTTCTATTGTTATCAGTTGAGGAAAATGAAGCAGATAGTGATTAAAAAAAACTTGTCCAGGGTCACATGGGTAATAAATGTCTGGGACTGGATTAGAATTCACTTCTTTTTGTCTCCAGGTTCAACATTCTATTTATTGCCCCATCTCTTCCAAATCACAACTTGAGATTTTGGGCAAAGTATTTAATCTTTCCATGCCTTTTGTTTTTCATTTTTTAAATTAGGGTGTCGGACAAGATGGTCGAACTTCAATGTCCTGTGATTATAGCTTTGGTCTAGAGTAGGTGTTTCTAATCTTTTGTGTGTCATGGACCCTTTTGGGGGTCTACTGAATAGTAGACAACTTTCAAAATAATATTTTTAAATGCAGGAAGAGATTGTAAAGACAACCAATTATGTAGTATTTTGTGTGTATGTGCATATATTTATATATATAATGTATATATATGCATATTTATATATATATATATATATATGACTAAATATATACAAACATACTGACCTGGAGTTAGCAAATATATTAAGAATAAATAAATGCAGATTTATGAATAAACATATCATACATGTTTGTGGATAAAATATATAAACATTATACATATTTATAGATCTATATAATACCTCTATAAATATGTATAAATATTTTATATACTTAGTTATATAATTTAGCACATTTACACATATATGCATAATATTACTGAAAGAAGATTAAGATCCTGTGAACTAGATGATCTCCAAGTTCTCTTTAAGCTCTATCCCTTGCTGATTATATGCTATAATAGAAAGCAACCTAGCCTAAGCATTGAGAACTTTTATGGGAGGTCTAGGGTTTGTTTCTGGTCAAACAATGAAATGAGAGTAAATTATAAGGCAATGTTAGGGCTGAAGACCTTCTCTGAAAAAAAGAGAACATAAAACCATTTAGTGATTTGACGGGAACTGTTCACCTTGTTCCTGAAAATAATTTGTGGAATTGGGAAATTATTCACAGAAGTTGGGCAACAACTATCTCACAATATCAGTATAAAAACTTTTCCACCACATCACCATACTGTGAGACATTGTCAAGAGTAGATAATGGTCATTTATCAAAAACAAAGACCAGATGGAACATTCTGTTCCATTAATAGTTGGCAGATGACTTGCATATTGGAGTTACTTGGATCCAGGTGTCTATTTCTTAATTTTATTGCCTTTATTTGGCTCTCTATCTTAACTCCTGGTCTTTTGTGTTACAAAATTCTTTCAGGAGGGAAGAGCAAGATTCTTAATTGAGTCTCTACCACTCTAATCTAGCACCTGTAGGTTATTGAGTAGAACGTGGTTTAGCATAGTTTTTTGTTTAATATTTCTCCTGTCCCTTTCCTCCATCTTTACCAGGATGATTTAAAAGGGTTGCAAGAGTTTGCCTCAAGCAGTTAAGGGTATGATTATTCTAGAGGCCATGGAAAAATACAGTGTCCTCCAATGTGATTTGAAAAATTCCAAGGAGTTTCTGTAGAAAGTGAATTTTGAGGAAATGTTAACATTCTGGGAACGTTTTGGAGATTACAAAAATACCTACCAATAGAAAACTCAGACTGCCAATTTACCATTTCTCACTTCATTGTTTGATCAACTCGTTTTTTCTCTATCATATATTTCACCAATGGCATGCTTTAGTTTTATTATTTTTCCAAATTCATTATATATTTCAGTATGTTCACATCCATCATGAGCTCTCTAATGCCTTCTGTATACTATTCATCTTTAATTCTTCAGACATATATTCCATAACATCAGTAATGCATTTAGCTTTTTTTTAAAACTAGACTTTCACCTCCATGAGAGTAGATCTGTATTACTCTTAACAAAACTTTTTACCTTACTAGTGATTGGCACAGTTCAATATGAAGTTACCACATAATAAATGCCTGTTGAATGGATAAATGAAATAATAATATGAATAGGCAAAAAGTATAACACTTTAATGAACCATCGCAAGGGAGGTTTTTGTTTGTTTTTAATATGCGTGCATTACTAGAACACCAAAGTACTAGTTCAATTATGTCCCCCTGAATTTGAGTTGTTATTTTGGCACTATATTGATTTAGCTTCATCTGAAGATCACTGGACAATTAACTTTTGGAACCACATTATAGCTCATTTGGCCTAGGATCCAAGGGGATGTCAAGTGAGACTTTAGAAAAGTTTGGTACTGTCTTTTTTAAGTCAGAAGTGCCCTCTTCTGTGGTTCTGGCAAAGCCTGGAAATGACCCCAATGACTCCATACTTCCATCCATGCAAAGTAAAGCTGAAAATTTCAGCATGATTTACTCATCAAGCAGAATTAATTCTAATATTCCAGTAGCAACTTCTGAATTATGGGGCTGCTCTGCTTCCCTATGAATTCTGCCTTCCCCTTCTGGATGAGAGATCTCATAACTTTACATTAACATTTCAACTAAATCAAAAGGAAGACATTCCTTGTATCGACCTAATTCCACAGCTCCCCTCACAGTGCTAGTGTTAAAAAAGTTCTGTAGAAAATGTAAAGACCTTATAAATGTGAAATCATAGGGTCACTGGATCATAGATTTAAAGTTAGAGGAAATCTTAGAGCTCATCTAGTCTGAATTTCTTATTCTATAGAGGACGCCGAGGCTGAAAGATGAGATGTTCCATGACAAAAGCCACACAGCTAGAAAGTTAACAAAGCTGTTTTGAAGATAAATCAACTGACTCCAAATTCAATTCCTTTTTTTAGTAGACTGTCTATCATCATTCAGTATTTTGACAGAGATGTGATTTTACTTGTTAGGGTGTTTCTTCTGTCAATATTAAACTCAATCCATGCTTTTGCATTCCATAAATTCTGTTGCATAGTCTTTCATATATCTTCCAAAGATAACCTAATAGAGGCTTTATTCTAAGTCCTTTAGCATTTCAGGGTAAGTAATATAATACTTGGACTCACCATATGCCTCTATTCCTTTCTTTTGGGTCTGCCTCCTTTTCTGGGTTACTTATGTTCAGGTCAGGAAAACCTGGGTTCAAATCATGAACTTGACATTTCCTGGCTATGTGACCCTAGGCAATCTACCGCTTGACTCAGAGCCCTGTGAAACACAAGTTTTGTTGTTGTTCAGTTGCATCCAACTTTTCATGATCCTGTTTGAGGTTCTCTTGGCAAAGATACTGGAGTGGTTTACCATTACTTTCTCCAGATCATCTTACAGATGAAAAAACTGAAGCATAAAGGGCCAAGCAATTTGCCTAGGGTCACACAGCTAAGTCTGAGACCAGATTTAGAGCAGGAAGATTTATTTTCCTGATTCTACTCTATCCATTTCACCAGCCTAGTTGTTCCATGACACCTAATTACAGGTGTTTTCTATCAAAATTATGAACTTCAGAAAAGAAAAATAGATCTGGGAAATACAGAACTGTAGTTTCCACACTAGGAATTCCTTACTTTGATAAAACAAAACAAAATAAAGCAAAACAAAATACATATAGGTCCAGAGTAACAACAACAACAACAGAAAAAAAACCCCTTAAACCTTGCACAGGCTTTCCCACTTTCATTTATCAACTCTTCCTCTTTGAACCTTTAGCTTCTTTGAGGTTTTGAACCAAATGTGATCTTCTTTTGAAGAATTTTCCTGATTCTCTCAATTTTAAATGGTCCCTTTACTTTTGCTATTATTTTTTTAATCATGTATTGTAGTGTCCTCACACCCATCATGTTCCTCTTTGTTGTTTTCTGTGTAATGTTTGTCTGTATTTCTTCAGAAACTTATATTGCATGTTTTATTGCTACTGCTGTTGTTGTTCTTCATTCTCCAAGAGGGCAAAGGAAGGTGATGACTTGACATGCAAATGAATTAGATTTAAGTGAGGTAGGGCTGTGCAAAGTTACCCACCTCACTTTCTCATCCTTAGCTATCTAGATCTATAAATCAGGATGACCTGAGATGGCTGTTGTTACAGTGGGAGACCTTGGCTTTTTTAACCTAAGGGCTCTCTCAGGTCTCAGTTTGTCTGAAGTAATGACCATTTGGTGATTAAGACTAGGTAAAAAATGAGGCTAAGGTCTTTTTTTTATCTAGTTTAAAAAATCAATTTGCGAGAAGACCCTCAGAGTTCTGGGCATAACAGAAACAATTGCTATTTGCACTCACTCAGAAGCCAAACAATGATCAAGAAAAGTTTGGGCTGGGACCAATTGTTGGCCAATCAAGGAAAGGTAGAGTAATTTGGTTTGATGTATGTTCCTTAAAAATAAATCTAACCTTTAAATCTCAGGAAATCTTACGAGGTCTCAGTGATCAAAATTTAAATTCCTGGAGCAGTTAGGTAAGAGAGTTCTGGCCCGGAAACAGGAGGACATGAGTTTAAATCAGATCTCAGACACTTGATATGTGCTAGCTGTATGACCATGGGCAAGTCATTTAATTCTATTGCCTCATTAAAACAAAACAAAACAAAACAAAAATGTATATTTCTTTGGGAAGAGCACCTGAAGGTAAGGGTGTGATTCACTAAGTGGACAGAGGGAAAAAAAGATTAAAAGAGAAGAAAGAGGCAGAGGAGAAAAAGAATGAAAGAAGGAGCTGGGATCGGCCATTTAGATCCCAGTAGAGTAGCTACTATTACTCATAGGTTGTTGTTTGTTCTTCTTTCAAAGAGGACTATGATGTCAGAAATGAGATACAACTTGTAGGTGAATTGGGTGTAAGTGAGGGAGGGCTGTGCAGTCACCAGTCTCACTCTCTCCTCTGGAATCTTCTGGGTCCAATGGCAAGATAAGGATAATTGGAGATGGACCATAATGTGGTATAGCAACATCAGTAATGCACTTAGTAGTCTCTAACTAGATTGAAATCTCCATGAGAGTAGGATTGTATATCTTTTGAAAACTTGTTACCTTGAAGTAGTACCTTAGCCCAATAGTCAGGAGAACTGGTGTTCAAATCTGCTCTTAGATACTTGACCCTAAACAGGTCACTTAACTCCAAAAAAAGAATTCAAGCCTTGCTAGTAGGTACCACTATTCAACATGACGTTACCATTTGAAATGACTTGGTTGTTATTTTGCACAAATCCTATACTTGTATCTGTAAAGAGCTTTTATGACCATGAAAAATATGAGCTTCCTGAAGGCAGACCATTATTCTTTGGCATTTGCATATAGTTTTAGTTTGAACCTGTGATTTTATTAGTGTAGGAAAGTCCTAGTTAGAAGAGTCCTTATATCAATACAATGTGGCAACTACTCTATAGCTTGCAGTAGTATAGGTATAGTTGTGTAACTCTGACCCATAGGATTTGGTCAGTCTGGCGCTGCCAAGACAACTGCAGGCAGGACTTGAAATTCAAAAAATTTAGGAGTTTTTTAGGGTTAGGATATTTAAATCTATAAATTTGTATGACCTGCTAATGATGTTATAAATATGCAAATGGATCTTGGCAGAGAAAAAGATTACAGCTATGGAGAGTTGTCTGGTATACTGAAAACTTAAGGGACTTAAGTACCACAAGATAAATATTTCTCATAGGCAGGACTTAAAGCCATGTCTAACCCTCATCCAAGAACACATTCTGCTTGGCACATAGTAAGTCCATATTAATTTACCATTTATTTATTATCAGTTTTTAAGCTAGAAATCACAGATTACATTCTCAAATAATCTTCACTATTTCCTTTATAGGAATGAGAGAACATAAACATTTTCAAAATGAACATGTTTACTTTTTTCTCGTCCTTCTTTTCCAAACAATAATTAGGTTCCCAGCAAAGTAAAAATATGCATCACAGAATTCTGAAAACTAAACTTTCAGTTTGGGAGGTTTTTTTGCCAGTATATAAGCATGTCAGAGAGAAAAAGAAAGAGGCAATGTCAACAGAAATCCACTAGATGTAGTTAAAGAATAAGACTGTCACAGTGGTTGGGTAAAATTATTTCTGTTTTCAGGAATGATCTTATCTTGGAGAGGGGTATAGTTCTCATTATAGAAATTCATTTTAAAAAATCCATGTTTCGTAAAAGAAATTCAAATTTAATAATATGTACAAAAATATAAAAATGTTCACAATTCTGATTACTGATTCTAAATGTTATCATTGAAGCACTTATTTACAAGACATCTGAAATGAGAGCACAAAAGTAAAGAAGGCACAGGAAATTGTGAGGTATCTGGTCCATAAGAACAAAAGAAATGATCCCAATTGAATATAAAGGTGAGTCCGTTGTTTATGAATCTAAAATTTGAAATCCTTAGATTTTTTACTTCCCCTCCAGGTCATCCTTGAACAAAGTTTTCCATTTCTTATACTTTTGTTTGGCTGTGTATTCTACTATCATGTAACTTGAAGTCCATCATTTGATCTTATGCTTTTCACACTTGCTTCTCATATCTTTTGAGCAAAAGACAATTGCTACCCTTAAGAAATTCACAATCTAAAGATAGTCATGACATCTAGCTCTATTATCTCCAGAGTAAAGGCTTCTTCCTCCTCTTGAAGCTCAGGAGCTCATAACCATAGACGTTCATAAATATCCAACAGGACAAAACAGCTCTACTATCTCTGCCACCTGTAACTTATTCATTCCTATTTTTCAATCAGTTCAGAAGATTTTTTTTCCAACTGTCATTAATAAACGACCTCCAGGTTTTTGATATGACCACCAAAAGAAGGTTGTTATCAGGCTGCATTAAGAGGGGCATGGTTTCCAATAGAAGCTGAGAGCCTCATCCTATACTTTTTTTCTTCTGTTGTCATTTAGTTCTGGGCTCCACAGAAAGTGTTCATGGGAAGAATAATAGGATGATGAAGGGCCTCAGGTCTAAAATATATGAGAATTGTTTGGGAGAAGTAGGTATACTTAGCTTAGAAAAGTAATTACTCGGAGGACAGATAGCTGTCTTCAAGTACTTGAAGGAATGTCCAGGGATGAGTGATGAGACTTCATCTGTCTAGCCCTACAGGGCAGACCAATGAACAACAACATAATGAAGTGGAAAGAACACTGACTCTGAAGTCAGAAGAACAACATTCAATTTTTTTTTCTACCTGTGTAGTCTCAGACAAATCACTTCATCTCCTGGACTAAAATGAGATGATATAACTAGATGGCATCCAAGGTCCCTTGTAATTTTTATCCATGATCTTATATTCCTAATTTATGAAAAAGTTACTTTAGGTTTGCCATCAGGAAAAACTTCCTAATGATTAAATATTTTAATCTGAAGTGAAATGAGCTACCTCTGAAGGTAGAGACCCAGCTGTCCCTGCCCGACCTCAGAGGTCTTCCAGCACAATCTTAACAGTTACTTGTCTGGAATAATGTAACATGTATTTATTTTTCTATTCCTTGATTCGGAGGCTGCCGAGATCTGTTCCAACTCCCAAATTAATTCTATGAGATTGTAATTGCCTAATCATGGAGTGTCCTAATATTGTCTGGCCCATGCTTCCTGGGCCCCTCAAAAAAAAAAAAGAGTCAGACTCAGCTGGCACATAGTGATGCATTCCTATCTCTGGTCTAAATAAAGGAGTTGAGAGAGGTGCCAAGACTCATCTTAGTGATTGATGAGGTTCTGTTTTCCATTCATGACCTCTTGCATATTGCTCAACATATACAAGGAAGATAAGGGAGCCCCCCTGCAAAGGCTTGTTCCAGTGTACTTTGCTTCTAGGCAAAGTTTGGATAGTTACAAAAGGACTAACTTGGTGCAAGGGCATTATTTTGCTTTGTTTTGTTTTGTTTTGTTTTGCTTTGTTAGGGATGGTCTCTGAAATCCTCTCTCAGTTTGAAGTCCTGGTTTTGTGCTATTTGAGGACAATAATTGCTTGTGCTTAGTTGGGGTTTTGTTCATGAATGTTGTCTAATGCATGTCCTGTGGACCTAGATGGCTTTCTTTGAGATACTTCCTTCATTAAGGGTCAGTCACTTCAGAGGCTTTAGAGTTCTGTACCACCTGCAGGCAATCTGTGTCCCTTGTAGTCCAAACTAACTTCAAATGGAAATCTCCAGTGATTTTTTTTGTCCTAATTATTGACTTTTTAAAAAGAGTTAAAGCATATGAAACTAAAAAACAGAAACCTTGATTTTTATGACTTTGCTCTTAAGGGATATTCACAACATAATACATGTTTCTATCTTTTCGTATATGTGTATATATTCTGCTTGTTCCTCATAATTGTTATTTTCTCTTACTGTTGCCCAGTTTCCACATAAATATTGCTGGCAGGATCCTGTGTAAAACAGAATTTTCACTACTGATCATTATGTGAACTACCGAGATGTGGTAAATTCTCAGAATCTGGCCACTTGGCCTATTAAAATTGATTGTCTGAAACTCACTTGATGATCATTTTATAGTTCCTGTTTAATTAATATTCACAAGCTCCCATATTTGATAGTTCAAGTGCATATAATATTCAAGAAGAAACTGCTAAGGGATACATGGAAGAGGACTACTTGAGGAGTTGTGACATGGGTTATGCTTGCTATCTGTATCCCTGGGCAAGGAGCAAACTCCCTGGACCTCAGTTTCCTCTGTTAGTCAAAAGAAAAGGGGTAATTAGGTAAATTTCTGAGGGTGCTGAGGGTCCTTCTAACTCTAAATCTATGATCATATGATTATTTCTTTCTTTAAGGTTAAGGTCAAAATTGCCTCTTATTGATGTTATATAGAAGCATAGATCATTATCCTGGACACCAGGAAAAAAATTATTTGTCTCTGGGAGGTTTTAGGAGATATCTGTCTCTGAGCTCTGGGATGCTAGATTAATGACTTAATTTCTCTGCTCTAGGCAACTTTCTGAAACTATGTTACAGAGAGTTGCCAACCTGGCTCAATAAACTCTAAACCCACTTTGGAATTCCCTAAACCAATGAAATAGTAGGCCCAGTACCTATTTTTATATAATTTATAAACACCTATATATATAGTCAACTTCCTCTATAGAATTTAATATAACCTTGAAGCAGACATCCTTCTGTTTTCACTTTTCACACAGGTGTCCTACCACCTGGCACATCACTTGATCTTAAAAATAGGTACATAATAGATACTTCTTTTGACCAATTAATTTGCATGTCTATTCTTTCCAACTATTCAGTCTCTTATTAGTCTTTGGGATTGTTTTTGTTATTTTGGCATTACTATTATGTCCCAAGCATGTCCCATCCCCATAACTCTCTCTTTTAACTAAAGAGTGCATTTACACAGACTAAACCAATGCATTAATCATGTCTAATAGCATATATTTAAATCAAAGTACTCCACCTCTCAACCAAGACAAGGAGAAAGCATGTTTCATTATTAGTCTCCTTTAGTTGAGGCCAATCCTGATCATAGTAATTTGAATTTGAACATCATTGATTGATATTTTCCTTTATATAATTCTGTATATTATTTTCTCAATTCTACTTACTTTACTCTGTATAAATTTACACAGGTCAGAACAGTATCTTCAGATTATCATAATCATTTGTTAAGGTGCAATAGTATTCCATTACATTATTATAATCACAATTTACCCAGTCATTCTTCAATTAATATATACCAACTTTTTGTTTGTGTTTTTGCTTTTTGTGGGGCAATGGGGTTGTGACTTGCCCAAAGTCACACATCTACCAAGTATGGAGTATCTGAGGTCAGATTTGCAATCAGGTTCTCCTAACTCCAGGGCAGTGTTCTATTCATTGTGCCACCTAGTTGCCCCTTGTACCTGTTTTTCTTGCAGCAAAAGAATTGCTACTATCAATATTTTGGTATACATGAACCCTTTAATTCTGTTTTTGACTTTCTAGGAGTACATGTCCAGTCACTGAGTAAAAGAGTAGGGGAAAAAATGTGCTCACTTATCCAACAGTTCCAAACTGTTCCTTAAAAATTATAATCGTGATAATAAAAAGAATGAGTAAGACTTTTCATTATGGCTCATTGAGTTGATAAACAATTCAGAGAAATACATCAAAATAAATTAATATTGTTGGCAAATCACATACAATAAGTTGTTGATGAGAGAGACGAATTTAGATGGGTGATTTTTCTCTTATTTCTTGAATTAATCTCTTTTTCCCTTCACCAATGAAGGGAATATCCATTTGAATATCCATTAATGGTAGAAGTGGTAACAATGTTACAAACATTTTTAATAATACAAGTTATTAAAATGATATTCAGAACCTTGACTTAGAAAAACACAAAGATAAGTGATCTAAAGATTTGTATATATATATATAATATATTATATAATATATATATATATATATATATATATATATATATATATATATATATATATATATATATATATATAGTGAGAAAGAGTAGGGACAGAAGGAAGGTGAATTCTTACTTTCCCTCAACAGAAAGAAGACAATTATCCTTTTTTGTGTTTTAGGTATTTATTTTCCTGATACCATAGCCTATGCAAATCTAATCCAACCTGGCCTATTCTCATGGAACCGTAATGCCAAAAATTTCCCTCAAAACATCATCTCCCATATTGTCTAATATTCAATTTTGATGAAAATGTAGCACAACAGAAACTCCTCTCCCACTAAAGCAGTGGATCTTTACAAGGATGGTCCTTCTCTTCATCTTATGCCCTGAAAAGAAATGACTTTCTTAACAGTTGGACTTATTCTACATGGCCACAGAGGACAGAATTAAAATTATAGAAGTTTGGCAGATTTTTGTTTTGAATGAAGGAAAAAACTTTACAACAATTAGGGTGATTCAAAGGGATAATGGACTACCTCAGGTTCTTCCTTACTCAAAATCATCATGTAATGATTGCATAACAACTTATCAAAGACTGAAATAGGAATTTATGTTTCAGGACAAATAAGACTAGATAATACATGAAGTCCCTTCTAACTACAGGATTTTACAAGTTTATAGAATGGGGTGGCTGTCATTCTGACAAGAATGACTAATACCATTGTAGAGCAGTCTGAGAATATGGATAACTTCTTAGTTTAACTAGGTCAGCTTATGCTGATAAATGTTTTTACAAGATTTACAAAAGCATTGTTATTTATTAGCCTCTTGATTTTATAGAAATGGAATTGTGACTGAAATGAAGCCAAATAATTTCTCTTTCAGAGTGAATTAGTTTTAGAATCTAAACTAATTTAGTTTTTGCTACTTTGACTATGGTATCAGGGTTCCAATTCATATCCATTGTATATAATTTAGCCTTTGTGAATTTTTTTTAAAAAGGGTAAAATAAAAGTACCTTTTATAGAAATTTAGAATCACAGGATCTCAGAGTTTGATGGGCCCCCCATGGGTTCCATCAACCTTATACCAAGGTTAAGTAAAATTATACTAGGTTAAGTATAATTCTATACTTGAGCAAAATTGACTTCTATAACAACCCTGATAAGTGAAAACTTAGTTTTTTGACTAGAAGAACTAAATGATGGGAATACAATTTTCTTAATAATGTTTTAAGGAGGTATCATTAGAATCTCTTTACAAATGATAAGCATCATTTAAATATATTTTTATTGATATCTTCTGTTTTTATAACACCTAGGTTTTCTCTGTATCCCTCCACTTCTTAAAAATTAAAGAACCAAGCCTAATAAAAAGGTTTTAAAAAAAAGAAAAAAGAGGAATAGAAAAAAATAGCAAAATCATTAATATATTGAGAAAAATCTCACATTATGAGACACATTGCATTCTTATGGATCCCACACATACACACCTACTAACATATATATGCATGCATATATATGCATGCATATATATCTATACATATATAAAACATTTTCTTTGGGGCTAATCATGTTCTTCGTCATTTTATAACATTTATTTTTTGGGGGGTGTGGGTAGAGAGGGTTGTTCTTTCATTTTCATTTTTCATATTCTCCTAGTTTAACTAATTTTAGTTTGCATCTTTTCTTTTCTCATCATGTTGTTTCTTATAGAATAACACTATTTCATTACTTATATACACCTCAATTTGTTTGACTATTCCTCAACACAGAATTTGTATTTTTAGGTCTTTTTTTTTTTTACCACAAAAGAGTACTGCTAAATTATTTTGGTTTCTATAGAACCTCTCTTCTTGGCAATGATCTTCTTAGTATATAAGCTTCGCTTTGAGATTTCCATGTCAAAGCATATGGACATTTTTGCAATGATTAGCATTTATTTCTATTAAAATATTTAAAAGTATTGGAATGAATGATTTTTTCCCTTAAACTGAAAAAAGAAGCAATCATCTATATCCATCACTCATAATTATTTGCAATGGAGGTAAACTGCAAATCTTCCCAGTAAGATCTGGTGTAAAACAAAGATACTCAATGTTATTAATATTTAAAATTGTATTGGAAATTCTAGCAATAGAAATGAGAAGAAAAAGAATGTGAAGAATCAAAATAGGGAATGAAACTATCTCTTTTTTTTTGCGAATCATATGATGATATATTTGGAAAATTCTGGACAAAAACCCAAGTCACACTTTCCAGAATGGATGTGTTGTCTCATAGTTTCACCCAACATCCATTACTGTTCCCATTTTACCTAAACCCCTCCAGCATTGAATATTCCCATCTTTTGATACTTTTTCCCTTTGTTGGGCAAATATTTCCAACACCTGAAACCTCAGAGCTTTGATTTTCATTTTCCTATTATTAGTTGTTTGAAGTATGTCTTCATTTAGTCATTAATAGTATAAATATTCTTTTAACTAAAGATCAATAGGTATAAAATATTTATAGTAGTCTTTTTGTGATGGTAAAGAATTGAAAATTAAGAGGAAGCCCAATCCCCAATGACTGAACAAGATGTGTTATATGATTGGAATGGAATATTATTATTCTGTAAGGTATGATGAGAAAATTTTGGAAAAACCTGGGAACACTTGAATGAATTGTTGCAAAGTAAAGTGAACATAACCAGTAAAATTTTGTACATAGCAGCAGCAATATTGTAATGATAATCAGTTATGAAAGATCCAGCTACTCTGATCAATGCATCCATGACAGTCCCAGAGGAATAATGATGAAAAATGGCATCCACTTCCAAAAAGAGAACTCTGTGCAGATTGAAGTCTATTTTTTTCACTTTATTTTTCTTGCTATTTTGGCAATATGGTTAACATAGAAATATGTTTTGCATGACTTCTATGGGTAGTATATTGCTTGCCTTCTCAATGAGAGAGGGAAGGGAGAGAATCTGGAACTCAAAAAATGAATATTAAACAAAAAATAAAAAAGTATTAGAAAAACTAAAAAAAAAACCCTGCTAGTAGAAGAATTATCATTACATTTATCAGTGATTTATTCAAGAATGTTAGAGAATAGGAGCAAACTATTCTCCAGGCACAGACATAATAATAACAATAATAATAATATGCATGTCATTTTTTAAGTTTATAAAAAACTTTACACATGTTATCTTCTTTTCTCTTTTTTTTTAATACATGCTATCTCAAATGAACTGCATAGGAACCCTATGAAGTAGGCACTTCAGTCATTTTCCTCCTTGTTTTACAGATGAAAAAACTGGGGCATAAACATGTTAAGACATCATGGTCAGGGGTAGCTAGGTGGCAGAGTAGATAGAGAATTGACCCTGGAGTTAGGAGGACCTGAGTTCAATTCCAGCCTCAGGCACTTAATAATTCCCTAGTTGTGTGACCTTGGGCAAGTCATTCAATCCCATTGCCTTAAATAAATAATTTTTTTAAAAGAACCCAAGATCATGGAGGAATAAGTGTCAGAGGCAAATCTGGACCCAGGTCTTCTTGACTTCAATCTAGCACTAATTGTCAATAAAATAAAGACCATATATCAATGGGAAAATATAAATGAACTAGATGCCAGGAGGCTTATGTCCTAATCCCTCTCAAGTACTTCTCTCTGCTGATTAACTTAATTTATCCTGTACATATAACTTGTTTCTACATAGTTTTTAGCCTGTTCTCTCTTCCATTAAAATATGAGTAGTCCAGCCATCTTGACTGCACATCTCTGCACTAGTTTTTAGACACAAAGTTATCCCCACAGAATATGAACAAGGCAGACAAGAAAAAGTAAATAGAAAAGATTCCCTCTAACAAATTTTATTAGGAAACATGACAATTCATTATGTTTTCCTTTTACCATATCATTTCATATGAATATATTGATATATCTTAGTATGACCTAATTATGATACAATATGATAGATAGATGATGCAAAATGTTCCCTTGAACTTCTCAGTAATAATGATGAGTTCTATTTTTTTTTGTCTTGCCTTGGATAATGATTGGCACCATATTGCTGTCACAAGGTCTGGAGAGAGTTAATAAAATTTCTTATGGGTCTAAATTGTACATAAGAATAGACACATTGGTTCAAAGAAGATTAAAATTGAATGAAACCTAGAACATATTTAGATCTAGGATGTTTGAATAGGTTGACTACTTCAACATTCTTTATGGATTCATTTGTCTCATTAACGTGGGTATTCCCACACTGAGAATGAAGATTCCAACTCATCTTTTTTTTTTGGTGATTCTTGTGATAATTCCTCTATACTTTTTCCTGCTCAGACCACAGTGAAAAACTCAAGAATAGTTAGAAGGGAGATTATATGATGAGGGGACAATTTACCAAGATAAATGAGGATTGGTTAAGGAAATAGGAATGCTTAGCCTGGAGGAAAAAATAATAACTTGGTAAAGAGGTAAGTGAAGGAGGCATGATAGCTTCCTTTAAGTATTTTAAGGGTTATCATGAGGAATAGGGCTTTGATTTCTTCTGTTTGGCATAAATGGTTAGGACTAGGGCAGGTGAGTAGAGGTTCAAATAGGAAGACTTAAGCTGGAAGACAAAGAAAATCTTACTAAAGAAGGTTATCTAAAAATGATAAGGGAAGCCTTAGTAAGTAATTTCTTGTCAAGAGATCTCCAAGAAGATAACAAGAACTTGTCAGTTTTGTTTGAGGAATTCTTAATTGACTATGGTCTGAGTCAGATGTCCCTGGTGATCACTCCCAAGTGAAATTTTATGATTCTTCCCTAAATCCCTCACAGAGGATCCATTTCATATATTCTCCTTCCTCCATGTGTTTTAACTTTCTGTTTATATCACTGTAGCCCTTGGACTCTTGCTGCAGGAATAATTTGCACTCTTTTTCAGGTCATATATTTCCTTAATTATATTTTTTATTCTACTTCCAAAATACAAATTATAATAGTTATTATGGAGCAATTTATACATCTATAAATAGGCAGCTAGATGGCATAATAATAGGCAATAGAATACTTGCCATGGAGTTGGGAAGACCTGAGTTCAAACCTGACCCTGGATATTTACTAGCTATGTTATCATGGACAAATTGCATGGCCCTTGTTTGTCTTAGTTTTCTTATCTACAAAATGGGGTGAATATCTATCTCTCAGTATCCCATTTCACCTTGTATTATAGCTGTTTTCATACATGCCTCCTGCTACCAATAGATTAGAAGTTTAATGAGTTCAAGGAGTAGGCCATGTTATTTTTGTATTTTCAGTCTCTAGTAGATACTAAAATGTATTTATCCATCAGTTTTTTTGTGCAAGGGAGTATATTACAAAAAATATGAAAAATAGAAAACAGTAGAGTGCTTAGCTTTTATAAAGTTATTTCTGTCCAATATTAAAGCTCATTTGACCTTCATAACAATTCTGAAGATAAGTACTTAAGCATTTTTGTTCCCATTTTTTGGATGAGGACATTTAAACTAAATAACTTATCCAGGATCACATAGTTAATTATCAGAGGAAGGATTTGAAACTAGGGCTCAATTCTAATTGCAGTATTCTTTCTATTATTTCAGTTGCTTCCCAATTAAAAAAAAACTTTTCTCAAGGTAAATACAATCTAGGTAGAAGGGAAAAGTCATACATTTGGAAGTTTTAAATGTAATTTCTGATTTAGTCATTTTCATATTTTGGTCCTTTTTTAACCATTAGAAGTGACTTTAAATCAGTCAGTGAGCCAATCAATAGGCATTTATTAAACAACAACCATATTCTAGGCACTGTCAGCTACTTGGAGTAAAATAATGGCAAAGGATAATTCTTGTGGATAGAGTACTAGTCTAAGAGCTTGAAAGAACTGACTTCAAATCCACTCTGATGCCTGCAGTAGCTGTGTGACATTGGGAAAGTCTGACAATTACTCTCTGCCTCCATTTCCTCATCCTCAAAGTAAGAATAATAATAGTTCTATCTCAGGGTTGTAAGCATTAAATGAGACAATATTTGAAAAGTGCTTCAAAATCCAAAGTATTTAATCAATGCTGATTATTAATATGGGAGATGATATGAAAAGTACTATACACAAAATGAATAAGAGGATGAATTAGAGAGAAAACAGAGAGAAAGCATTAATATTAAAGATGATCAGGAAAGGCTTCTTGTAGAATGTATAATTTTTAGCTGGATCTTGAAGGAAGTCAGGGAGGCCAGGAGACATGATAAAAGGGGAATGAATTCTGAGCATGGGAGAGAACCAGTGAAAATTTATATTGATTCCATCTATTCCACTCTGTTCATTTCATAGAGGAGAAAATGAAGGCATAGGGAAATTAAATGACTAATCCAAAACCAAATTAGTAATAAATGGCAGAATGGGAATTTAAATCTAGATTCAGAAAATACATTGATCTGCTGGAGAACACCCAGAGAAAGGCAAGCAGGATGATAATGGGAATAAAGTTGAAGTCATTTGAGGATAAGGAAATAGGTAAGTTTGGTCTGGGGTTGTTTTGTGAAAAAGGAATTAGATTTGACTTGGCCCCAGAAAGCAGAACCAGAAAGACTAGGTATGGGCACTAGAAAGAAAGGAGATTATCCTTAATATCAAGAAAAAACAAACCACTTCTTCCCTCCTCTCCTTTTTTTTGGGGGGGGGTTATTCAATCATTTCAGTCATGTCTTACTCTTCATGACCCCATTTGGAATTTTCTTGGCAAAGATATTGAAATTGTTTGACATTTCCTCCTCCAGTTCTTTTTTATAGATAAGGAAACTTAGGCAAACAGGGTTAAATGATAAGCACATGATCACACAACCATTAAGTATCTAAGGCCAGATTTGAATGTCACTGAGTCATCTAGCCACCCCTTCTTCCCAACTAGAATTGTCCCAAATTGCAAGCAACTGCTTTAACTCCCCAGTCAAGGTGTTTAAACAAAGTCTAATGGCAATTTTTCAGTGATGGTATTGTAAAGGTAAGTCTTATCTAGGCATAGATTTGATTAGCTGCCCACTGGAGTCCTTTCCATCTCTGAGGTAATCTGTCCTCTTGGTTGATTCAAGTGCTTTTCATCTATATTATCTATAGTACTCTTGAATTTGAGAGAAGGCACTACATTCCCAAGAAATCAAAGGTTAAAAACAGGCACATACTGGTAGACTTGCTGAGGGACCCTTCTTTTGTATCCACATGACTTAGCTTTGATAAAGACTACTTAAAAAAAAAAAAAACTAGCTGGAAACTATGTTTCCACATGTTGACTGATCAATAGATTTTCCTAAAAGGAAAAAGACAGTTTAAAACATTTATTTTCAAGGGAAATTATACCTTCTGATTTTGATAAATGCAAATACCTCAAATAATAGGCCTCATGGTTGCAAATTGTAGGTCTTTTGAGTCTTCACTAGAAAAAAAATTCCCCTAAGGAGTGAGGATTTTACAAGCTGATTGTAAAATATGTTGGCAGCTGACATATAATTTCAAAGCAGTTTTAATCATAGTTTAATAGCAAAATATGTAGTGACAAATTAGTAGAGAAGGTTGAAGTGCATTAATCAGATCAGCATAGAGGATTGACCACTGAGGTTTCAGCTGAAAAATTGTAGGCACTAAACCTACTGAGGATAAATGATTTAAGATATCCAGCCCATGCACCTGGGAAAAAGGCTGTTTTGATGAGGAATTGAAACAACTTTCTACTGTGATCATTCTTTTTTTAGGCTTTATCAGCTTTACCTTGATACAGTGGATAGAGCTCTGGGTTTTAAGTCAGAAAGACCTGAATTCAAATTTGACCACTGGCATTTAATAGCTGTGCATCCCTAAATCAGTAACTTAACCATCTTTTCCTCAGTTTCCTCATCTATAAAGTGAGCTAGAGAAGACAGTGTTAAACTACTGCAATATCTTTGCCAAGAAAACTCCAAATGGGATCAGGAAGACTTGGATATGACTGAATCACAACAGTTGAAATAAATGTTAATTATTGACTCAGTTTTCTCATCTCCATTAAAAAAAAAAGATTGGAATGGTTGAACTTTGGGGTCAACAAGGTCTCCAAAGCTGTAGTCTGTGAAGAGACTAACACATGACATGGATAAGATAAATAAAGTGCCTTTGTGTGAAGGAATACATAAGGGACTTCATTTCATTGCATACTTTTGCCAGAGTGCCAACTATGACCCTGACCCTTGCTTTTATATTCCGCTTGTGTCCATCAGTCAGATTTCTTATTTGGAAATCTGGCAGTGAGTTGAATGCTATTAGGTTCAATCTAGCTTCTGTCCCTTCCTACAGGCCTGCACTGATTCACCCTAAAATGCAAGAGTGCATCATGAGCACGTCCATATGTATTTCTCTATTTCTCCAGAACTATAAAATAATCCCCCGCCTTTGCTCCAATCTACACATTATTCACAGCAATTGCTTTCAGCTCACAGAACACATTTTGCCACTACTGAAGCAAATACTTAAGGGTCTGACTCTAATTTCTGACACCATAGGTAGTAAACAACCCTGTTCCCACACGTCTAGAGTCATATATTTTGATTACAAGAATAACCTTGTCGGGAACCATTTCAGATAACTTTAAGCTCTTGAATGATCACTAGTTCCTGCTAATGGGAAGTTGCCTATGCATAATCACTTAGATCTCAAACTTTATTCATAGCCTAATATTATCTTTTATTGAGAGGGATGGGGCTCACTTTGCAAGGATCTCGCAGGAGACTTGTTCATGCCCACAAGAGAGGAAATGTCAAGTCTCATACAATTTGAGGTATACCTGGTAAAATTTATAGTATACCCTACCCAAGAGAACCACTGACTTATGTCCCATTGTTTGGGGGTGGGGATTAGTCACAGAATCATAGAATGTCATAGGGACTTTGGTGGTATAATTTTGTCCTCTTGCATGTTCTTCAACTAATTTATATCCTTTTTAAAATGTGATAATTAAAATTGAATACAGCATTATAGTCATGGTTTGATCAGAGTACAGTATAATGAAAGTATTATGTACTCTTGACTACTATTTCTCCAATTCAAATCAAAATCCCATTCATAATTTTTTTGCAAGGCAGTGGAGGTTAAGTGGCTTGCCCAAGGCTACACACAGGTAATTATTAAGTGTCTGAGGTAAGCTTTGAACTCAGGTACTCTTGACTCCAGGGCTGGTGCTTTATCCACTGTGCCACCTAGATGCCCAATCCCATTCATATTTGTGGCTGTCATATGATACTATTCACACCTGTTGAGCTTGCTGTGCACTGAAACCTCTAGATCTTTCTTTGGGTGAATGACTATTAAACATATATCTCCCAAGTAGTATTTGTGAAAATAAGTTTTTGAATCCAAGCATAAGAATTTATGTTTTTTTACTCTCTTAAATTAATCTTTTATCTGTTCTCATGCTCTAGATTGTCAATATCTTTCTTTTCATCCTGATAATGTTAAACTATTTTCCCCTCTGAACTTTGTAGTATCTACAAGTTTGATAATTATAGCATGTCTTTAGTAAAGTCATTAATAAAATTATTAATAGCAAAGTACCAAGGTCAATCATATGCAGAATAACAAAGAGTCTTGACCTGACCCTTTTAATAATCAAATGAGACAAAAATTATAAAGTGTATAGCAAAGTGTCTGGCACATATTAAATTCTATATAAATGTTGCTATTATTATTAGTGTTATAGCTTGAATTTTTATAGTGCTTTAAAAACTGAAAAATGCTTTATACACTTTCAATTTTATATTTAACTATTAGTGACTACTTGTAACCGCCAAGACTCCCCACAATCTGTATCACTTACCTTTCCTGTTGCCCTTCACACATTCTATGTTCTAATTTTTTTTAATTGTCTTAGGGGTTTTTTGGCAAGGCAATGGGGTTAAGTGGCTTGCCCAAGGCCACACAGCTAGGTAATTATTAAGTGTCTGAGGCCACATTTGAACTCAGGTACTCCTGACTCCAAGGCAGGTGCTCCATCCATTGTGTCACCTAGCTGCCCCCACATTCTATGTTCTAACCAAATTGCATTATTGACTGTCAATTGACCTTGTCCTACCCTTTCCTTCCATATATCAATACAAATTGTATCCTAAACTTGGAATTCATCCACTTTTATATCTGTGAGTAAAATTCCTTCTCTTCCTTCATTCTTTATCTAGTCTCTCTCCTTAAATTGTGTTATAATTCATCTTTGTTCCTATTATATTCTTTCATATATTATAGCATTTTGTACATATGCCCTCTTCTTAAGATGAGAACGTGTGTTGTATCTTATTTTGTTACCCTACCACCTGACAGAGTGCCTTAAGCTCTGTGTGTGTGTGTGTGTGTGTGTGTGTGTGTTCAGACCCCTTTGGCAGCCTGGTGAAACATATGGATTCCTTCTCTGATTCATATTTTTAAATGCATAAAAAAGTCCACAGTAATAAAAGGAAATTGATTATATAGGAAATATAGTTATCAAAAGATCACATGGACAACATGTAATAATTACTCAAATACTGAGTCAAATTAATGCAATGTTATGACTCTTACCTGCCTTATTAAACATTCAAACTACTACTTTTTCTACATTTATGTGTACAGATTTAAAGATAGATGGTTATAGCCATAGACACAGATAACTTCTATATTGTAGCTTTGATCACTACAATGATTGCTCATTCCACTCACTTAGACTCCTGATCCACATGGTACTTTTTCTCTTGGTTCTAGTGACCCATCCTAAACTGTGATCTATATGTAGCCTTTTATAATCCAGGTATAATGGCCATTCTTCCTTCCTCTTTGTAAGATCAACTCAGACTCTCTTCAACCATTTAAAATTTTCACTTCTACTTTTAATTCCTCAGGCCATCTTCATTTTCACTTGATGGCTATGAATCATATTTCACACAGAAGACAAGGGATCAAGCTTGAACTTTTGTGCTTTGCCTATTGCTTTCTCTCCATCATGAAGTATCATTTATACAACATTATTCTTTTTCTTTTTCTCAAGCAACATAAAATGGAAGCCTTCAATTATCTAAAATAAAGCATTCTCTATTTTTACAATGATATGCAAGGGGCAGCTAGGTGGCACAGTGGATAAAGCACCAGCCTTGGAGTGAGGAGTACCTGGGTTCAAATCCGGTCTCAGACACTTAATAATTACCTAGCTGTGTGGCCTTGGGCAAGCCACTTAACCCTGTTTGACTTGCAAAAAATAAGCCTAAAAAAAATGATATCCATCACTTCCAACACTAATCTATCAAAAAAAGAAAAAAACAACTAAAATCTCTAATCTAAAAGAAAAATTCTTTAGAAAATTCTTTCCATTGGATATAATATTCTTTTTTTAAAGGTTTTTTGCAAGGCAAACGGGGTTAAGTGGCTTGCCCAAGACCACAAAGCTAGGTAATTATTGTCTGAGGCCGGATTTAAACTCAGGTACTCCTGACTCCAGGGCCGGTGTTCTATCCACTGAGCCACCTAGCCGCCCCTGGATATAATACTCTTAATATGGCAGTTTTTTATATTTTCTAGCATCAGTGCCAAGTTTTATTATAGTAAATCACCTAGCAGTTGCTTAATATGGGATTGTTGATTTAAACCTAAAGATACATTTTTTACTTAATCTTCCTTGAAATCTTCATCGAAATCTCATTCCAACTTATATTGAAATCTTCATTAGCTACAAATAATGAAGACCTTATTAATCCTTCTAACCTCCCCTGTTGTTGGCTCTTCTTCAGAGACACAAAGAAACTTAAAATTTTTAATGACTAAGTATTTGATATGACATTATTTCACCACTTCACCCATCTTATTAGCAAAATGACCCAGTGTATGTCATAGAACTAGCTATATCCTCCTAATCTATTTTGGGATCTGTGTAATGTCAAACATCACTTGCATGGATCTATTTTCCTTCAGTCATATATGTTATTAAGTCCTAGTAAGTTTTAAACATATATATATATATATATATATGTAGATAGATAGATAGATATAAAATTTCTCCACAGTTGAGTTCCTTTGACCTCTTCCTTCCCTCTTATTGCAATTTCCTTTTTTTTCTTAATCTTATTCCTTTCTCTCAGCTATCACTCATAAGTTATTCTCAAAGTTTTCCAAGATTAGGCTTCTCCACAAGCATAGAATTCTCAATCTGTGCATACAATTTGTCTATTACATTGTATACTTCCTTTGTATTCCTGGAAAGCCAACATGTAATACCAACAAACTACAATGTCCATAGGAATAAAATGTGATTATCTAGCAGTTATGCAGAACATATGGAAAAATATGATGATATTCTATGATGATTTTTCCTTAAGATGTATTTTGTCAACATCTATATTAGGAAATTGGTTGGGGAAAAATAAGATAAACTTTGAAAAACCAATTCTAGTACAGTACTAAATGAAGTAACAAATATTTTCCTTATAATTTGTAATCTCATATATTTCTTGTTAGATTAAAAAGAATGCTTCTTCACTGGGTTCAGGTCCTGGGTTTTCATCGTTCTCTGCATTATTTATCCTTTTTATCTTTTCTCTGAATCCATGAAGATTATTATATGAAAAAGCTCAACTAAGTCTGCCTGTCTCTCTCTCTCTCTCTCTCTCTCTCTCTCTCTCTCTCTCTCTCTCTCTGTGTGTGTGTGTGCGTGTGTGTGTGTGTGTCTGTCTGTCTGTCTGTCTCTCTGTGTGACTGTCTTTCAGTGTCTCTCTCTCCATCTCTCTCTCTGTGTGGCTGTCTGCCTATCAGTCTTCCTATCGGTCTGCTTGTCTCTCTGTCTCTCTCTCTTCCCACCTCTTGCAAATCTAAATGACCTGCCATATCTTGACTAGTTATTGCAATTCAGTTTATAACAAATAAGTATAGGGTCTATAGCTACTAGAACCCAAAGGAAATGATCCAAAGTGTCATGTTTTCCAAGGTAATGGCCTCTTCCATTTATAACCTTTTGAAATTTCTAAAGGTTTTCTGAGTCTGAAAGATTTTTGCTCATAGACTAGTGTCTAGTTACTGTCTTTTCAATACTTCAACACTTTTTCATCAGTCTTTGGGTGATGGAATAATAATTATCAAAACTATAAATTACCCAGGATTTTAGGTGTGCTGTATGTTCCTTATCATAATTTTTTTCTCATTCTTGAATAATTAACATAGTCACAAGAATTCAAATTACTTACAAGTTCAATGAGTAATAGGATGTGGAGCTGCGATTTAATTAAGTGAATATTTCATGACTTTCTTTATAATAAATTCCATGAAATGGCACCTTAGAACTTCCACTCCTTATCAAGCTGGAAAAAAACCAAGAAGTTTACTCATTTTCACATATATGACAATAGAATTTATGCCTTGGAATTTTTTTTAAAGTGAAAGTTTTTTTCCAGGTTCCAAATAATAAAATACCAAACTGCAGTTGTAATTAACTGAATTCAACTACAAATTAAAGGAAATGTTCCAAGATTTCCATATAATGTGTTAAGGTTTGTTTAAAAAAAATCAGCAATTTAAGAGTTATCCAAACAAAAATATATAGTTAAAGGGGAAAAATAAGAAGCCTGTTTAGACAAAAATCTTAACATATATTTTCCTCCCCTCTGTCCTCATAAAACTGGGTCTGCTAAATGCTGACAGAGAAATCAACCAATTAATAAACTCATTCTGCCTTCATAGACGTCCAAAAATTTCTCACTGTGAACATTCCAGTCAATTCTATAGAAATAAATGACCAGCTTAGGAAAAATATATTAAGGAAAGATAAAGCTAGAGGAGCACATTCCAATTTCATAGCAGACCACACCTCAGAGCCCCAGATAGAATAATTACATCCATATTCATATTTCTGGGACCAGGATAATCTGTTAGAAAGGTCACAGTGCTTAAAATCAGAAAACTTCTGTTTCTATTCTTTTTCAATTATATAATATTGGGAGGAAGTTTCCATCAGTCTTTTGTACTCTACTTCATTGCTTTCCTCTAAAAGTCTGATCAGAGGGTGGATCATGAACTCTAAAAGGTCCATTCAAGAAGATTCTAAGCTCAGAGTTCTCATTTCTCAGCTGATTGAATTACTTTGGAATTTCTTTTATTTCTTCAATATTCTCCCCCTCACAGTATAGTGATAGAAAGTCCCCATTATTATCCTATTTTAAGCTCCATTTTGTACCATATCTTCCCGTGTTAAATTATAAGCTCCTTGAGGACAGGACCATCTTTCTTTTTTGTCCTTGCATTTCTAGCACTTAACACAGTGACAGATAAACAATAAGTTCGTAATAAATGGTTATTTACTATTGGGGCAATGAGAAAAGTCACTTTCTTTTTTATGGTTCTGTTTCTCTTAAATGTAAAATGATATTTATAAGATGCTTCACCTGATTTACTTCATCATTGTTATAATAAAATTTAGAATCTATGGGGAAAGAGCTTGAAATAAAAATTCTAAGTATTGCAAAATCCTGATTCTCCTAATTGTAGGATCAATGCTACAGATAATTGTCTAGTATAATGAAAAGAACACTGGCTTTAGAAGTCCAAAATCCTAGGTTTGTAAACTCCTGTCCCTGATGATTACTATTTGCTGGATTGTGAGCAAGTCTTATCTTCTTCCCCTCTGAACAACTTGTTCAAAGCTTTGTTTTGGCATTAAAATTCACACTAGTTGGAAGAAATATAGTTTGAAAAAAGAAGTGTGATTTTGAGTAAATAACTTAACCTTCCTGATCTCAGGTTCTTCATTTGTAAATGCAAATGTTGGGCTAGATGACTTTATGAGATCCTTCCCGGTATTAGAGTTATGATCTTGTGATTCTATGAAATTACTCCTCATTCTCAAGAGTATATTTAAAATAAAGCTACTTGGGGCATTGAGTCAAGGCTACCTCTTTCATTTTGTAGCTCACATTTATATAACATGGTTGAGTTTGCAAAGTACATCCCACACATTAGCTCCATGATTTCTATTGATAACTTTATGAAATATGTAATGTAGATATTATTTAACATAATAGTTTTATATATAAAGAAATTGAAGATGAAAATGTTGGAATCAAGATTTGAACCTGCTCTTTTCTGAACAACAAACTGTCTATTATACTCTTTATCCTCTGAATACACAGTTGCTGTTTGTCCTTTATCCTTGAAGAGGACCAGTGACATCACAGGTGAGATATCTTGATCTGTGATTTAACCAGACTCAAGTGAGGCAAAGTTGTGCAAAGTCATCTCTCTTGCAGAATCATTGAAATCATAGTCAGGACAAGTCAGGATGACCCAACAATGGCTCACGATGAAGTGGATAACCTTGGTGTCTTCAATGTCTGACCAAGAACCAAGCACTTCAAAGAGCCTATTTCAACCTCCTTCGGGACCATTGGAACAAATTGCTCTCATCTGTCTCTTCCACCTGGGGGAGATCTCCATATGCTTGGGGTAGATATCCCCCTAACTCAACAATGGGTTTAAGATCTGTTAATTTCTTTCAATGTAATTTAGTCCATCTACTGAGATAATTTATTGTGGAAAGGTGGATGAGCAGTCCTTAAAAGGACTCAGCAAAACATCATACCAGAGACGTTTAGTCCTCCTTGAACACCCATACATTGCAAGTGCATTGTATCTTTATATGGAGGAATAAAAAGATTTTCTCATTATTTCTACCTGAAAAGAAGTTGCTAATACACAGAATTGTGTTTTATTTGAAAACAATTCAGATTGATGCAAAATTGAATTTAACTTTAAGAGAATCTTGAAACAAGAAATTATTTCTCAATAAAGAAAGTTCTTCAGATTTCTTTTAAACACTTATCTCTGGCTATTTATCTTTTCTTTTTTATGGCTTATCTATTTCATTGTACTTAGAATTCTCTTATCACTACTAGTATCAAAAATGAAACACATGAACTCACACCAATGAGGAGTAAATTAAAGTAATTCAGAACTATTTGGCCCAACTGTATGCCAATAAATGTGAGAATCTAAGTGAAATATATGAATATTTACAAAAATATAAGTTGTCCAGGTTAAATGAAGAGGAAATTAAATACCTAAATAACCCTATCTCAGAAAAAGAAATTCAACCAAGGGGCAGCTAGGTGGCATAGTGGATAAAGCACTGGCCTTGGAGTCAGGAGTACCTGGGTTCAAATCCGGTCTCAGACACTTAATAATTACCTAGCTGAGTGGCCTTGGGCAAGCCACTTAACCCCATTTGCCTTGCAAAAAAAAAACTAAAAAAAAAAAAAAGAAATTCAACCAGCCATTATTGAACTCCCTAAGAAAAATTGTCCAGGGGGGCAGAACCAAGATGGTGAAGAAGATGACCTTCTCTTAGGTGCTCTCCATCAAAACTTATAAGCTTAAGGACTCTAACTACATTTTTGAGATAAAGAACCTATAGAGGAATCCAGTGAGGCAGTTCTCCAGCCCAAGGTAAACTGAAAAAGAGCAGAAAGGCTCGGCTCCACAGGGTAGGAGGGGTGGCCCATCAGAGGGGTGGCCCACCAGAGTGAAGGAACTTCAGCCTCCCAGAGGCAGCCCCAGGGTGCTAGGAGCTGCGGCTTCCAGCAGTGAGGGCAGTTTCCTGACTTACACACCAGGGAGTATCAGGCACAACTTGGGGGAACAGTGGGGGGGGACCTTTGCCTGAGTGAGCCTGTGAAGTCCAGACCTCAGGGCACACAGCAAGCAGCATGGCCAAGGCAACCCAGATCCAGGAACTGGAAGCAGAAGCCAGTAAACAGGAGCCCCCAATGCATGAGTGCTGAGCCTAGAGAGGGGAGTGAAGATAGACTGCCGAGCTCTATCCTCTGTCCCTGGAACAGGACTTTGGGGCTCTGACCACATTAAGAGCCTGATCACAGTCTAGGCCCCCCATAGAACAGCAGGGCCTCCCACCTCAGCCCCGTGGCATAGGGGTGTACTTTTTTGTGGTCATTCACAGACCAGGAGGGAAGACAGAGCCTCACACATGGAGATCCTTGTGGGAATGTCCCACTAATACTCAAAAGCTCAGGAAGCACCCCAAAACCAGGCACAGGCTGGGGAAATGAGTAAACAGAGAAAAAAGAGGAACACCATTGAGAAATACTTTGTCTGTGATACCAAGAAAGATCAAAACACTCATTCTGAAGATGAGGAAGTACAAGCTCCTGCATCTAAAGACTTCAAGAAAAACAGAAATTGGGCTCAGGCTATGACAGAGCTCAAAAAATACTTTGAAAATCAAGTGAGGGAGGTAGAAGAAAAATTGGGGAAAGAAATGGGAGAGATGCAGGAAAAACATGAAAAAGAGGTCAGCAGCTTAGTCAAGGAGATGCAAAAAATGCTGAAGAAAATAATATGTTAAAAACCAGAATAAGTCAAATGGATAAAACAGTTCAAAAAGTTATTAAGGAGAAGAATGTTTTAAAAAAGCAGAATTGGCCAGATGGAAAAAGAGATAAGAAAGCTCTCTGAGGAAAACAAATCCTTCAGACAAATAATGGAACTGAGGGAGATTGCTGATATTAAGAGAAATCAGGACTCAATACTTCAAAACCAAAAGAATGAAAAATTAGAAGAAAATGTGAAACATTTCATTGAAAAAACAACAGATATGGAAAACATATTTAGGAAAGATAATTTAAAAATTATTGGAATACCTGAAAGTCATGACCAGGAAAACAGCCTTCACATCATTTTCAAAGAATTGCTACAGGAAAATTTTCCTGATATCCTATAAGCAGAGGGCAAAATAGAACTGGAGAGAATCCACCGATCTCCCTGAGAAAGAGATGCCACAAAAACCAACCCCTAGGAATATTATAGCCATGTTCCAGAACTCCCAAGTCAAAGAGAAAATATTACAAGCAGCCAGAAGGATACAGTTCAAATATCATGGAGCTGCAGTCAGGATCACACAGGACTTAGCAGCAACTACATTAAAAGCTCGTAGGGCTTGGAATATAATATTCTGGAAGGCAAAAGAGCTTAGAATGCAACCAAGAATCAACTACCCAGAAAAACTGAATGTCCACTTCCAGGGAAAAAGATGTACTTTCAATGAACCAGGGGAATTTCAAATGTTCCTGTTGGAATGGCCAGAGCTGAACAGAAGGGTTGATCTTCATAAACAGGAATCAGGTGAAGCATAGAGAGTGAGGAGAAGAGGAAAATATGAGGGACTTAATGATGATGAACTACATGTATTCCTGTAAAGAAAAATGATACTGATAATACTCATATGAACCCTCTCATTTAATAGAGCAGGTAGAAGGAGCTTTTATAGATTGAAGAAGAGGGGAAAAGTGAATTTGAACATATATTGTGGTGTAAAAATTGAGTCAATAGATAAAAGGGAAATGTAATGACAGAAAGAAAAAGGAAAGGAGGAATAGGCTAAGATATTTCATATAATAAGATTTTTCTTTATTACAATGAATTATTGTAATGATATGGAAGGGGGGAAGGTGAGGGGGAGGGAAGGGGGGATGTGAATGATGGAGAGGATGGACCATGGAGGGAGAATGGTCAGATATAACATGTTTTCTTTTTTTAACTTCTTGCAAGGGGCTGGGATTGGATGGCCTGTCCTGGACCATAGGGCTGGGTGGATGCTGGGCCTAAAGGTTGGTATGTGGGCTCAGAGCTTCTTGGCCCCAGGGACAGGGATCTGTCTTCTGTGCCACTAAGCTACCCTACAGCAGAGACAGAGTGAAAGGAGAGAGAAAATATAGTTCATGATAGTAGAGAAGTATGAATGGAGGGAGTTGCGATCAGCAATGGCAATGGTGGAAAAATATGGAAGTAACTTTTGTGATGAACTTATTCTAAAGAATGTGATCCAGCTGTGACAGAGCTGGTGGTGTTGGAACACAGAGTGATGCACACTTTTTATTATTATTATTTTGGGGGGGGTTGCAGGGCAAATGGGTCTGGGTGGCCTGCCTGCCGCACAACTGGGTAATTGTTGGGTGTCTGAGGCCGGATCTGGACCTGGGTGCTCCTGGATCAAGGGACAGTGATCTGGCTGCCACCTGTCACCCCTACTATTATTATTATCACTATTTTATTTTATTTTGGATCTTTTTTTTTTGGTTTTTGTAGGGCAATGGGGTTGGGGTAGCTTGCATGGGGTCACACAGCTGGGTTATTGTTGGTTGTCTAGGGCCGGATTTGGGCTCAGGTGCTCCTGGCTCCAGGGCTGGTGCTCTGTCCACTGTGCCACCTGACCATACCTACTATTATTATTATTATTATTATTTTTTATTTTTATTTTTATTTAAATTTTTTCTCTCCCCTTTATCGCTCATGAGGGTCTGTATTTTTTGGGGGGTGGGTATTATGTTCACTCTTAAACAAGAATATTTTAGTAATGTATAAAAAATATTGTACAAAATAAGAATAAACAAATAAATAATTAATTTAATTTTTTTTTAAAAATTAAAAAAAAAATAAAAATTGTCCAGGGCCAGATGGATTCACAATTGATTTCTATCAACTGTTTAAGGAACAATTGGTTCCAATTCTATATAAACTCTTTCAAACAATAGGTGAAGATGGAATTCTGCCTAATTCCTTCTATGACACTAATATGGTGTTGAAATCTAAACAAGAAAGAGTCAAAACAGAGAAAGAAAATTATAGACCTATTGGCCAAGTGAATATGGATGCAAAATTTTAAATAAACTCTTAGCAAAGCAATTACAATTATCTGGAGGATAATACACTATGACCAAGCAGCATTTATCTGAGGAATGCAGAGTTGGTTCAATAATAGGAAAAGTGTCAGTATAACTGATTATCAATAATAAACCCAACAGAAATCATATGATTATCTCAATAGATGCTGAAAAAGGTTTTGACTGCTATGCAGTACCCATTCCTACTAAAAACACTAGAGAAAGTAGGAATAATTGGATTGCTCCTTAGAAAGATAAGCAGTATCTATTTGAAACCATCAACAAGCATTATATGCAATGGGGATGAGCTAGAGGCATTCCAAATATGTTCAAGGATGAAACAAGGAAGCCTGTTATCACCACTACTATTCAATATTGTATAAGAAATGTTAGCTTCAGCAATACGAGAAGAAAAAGAAATTGAAGGAATTAGAATTGGATAGGAAAAAACACAATTCTCACTCTTTGCAGATGACAGGATGGTATACCTAGAGAACCCTAAAAAACATCTTAAAACTATTGGAAACAATTAGCAGTTTTAGCAAAGTTGCAAGATATAAAATCTGTTGTATTGATAAACTCAAAGAGTCTGGCTATTGGGATAAAAACTCTGTCTTAGATAAAATCTGTTGGGAAAATTGGAAGTTAGTATGGCAGAAACTTGGATTAGGCCATCATCTCACACTCTATACAAAGATTACAAAGATAATATCAAAATGGGCACAGGATTTAGACATAAAAGACAAGATTATAAGCAAATTAGAAAACAAAGAATAGTTCACCTGATAAATCTATGGAAAGAGGAACAGTTTAGGAGCAAGGAAGAGATAGAGAACATCATAAAAAACAAATTGAATAATTTTGATTACATTAAATTAAAAAGCTTTTGTACAAACAAAATCACTCTAAGGAAGATCAAAAGAAATGTAGAAAATTGGGAAACAATTTTTTACAACAAGTGTTTTAGACAATGGACTCATTTCGAAAATATATAGAGAACTGAGTCAAATTTATATAAAAAGACCATTTCCCAATTGACAAATGGTCAAAGGATATGCAAAGACAATTTGCAGATGAGGAAATCAAATCTATATATAGTCACATGAAATAGGGCTCTAAATCATTACTGATTAAAGAAATGCCAATTAAAGCATCTCTGAGGTTCCACCTCACCTCTCTCAGATTGACCAATATGACAAGAAAAGACAATGATCAGTGTTAGAAAGTATGTGGGACATCTGGGACACTAATGCATTGTTAGTGGAACTGTGAACTGATCCAGACTTTCTGAAGCACAATTTGGAATTACGCCCAAAGGACAATAAAAATGTGTATACCCTTTGAACCAACAATACCACTTCTGGGTCTATACCCTGAAGAGATAATCAGTATCACTTGTACAAAAATAATCATAGTAATCCTGGTTTTGGTAGTAATGAATTGGAAATCAAGTAAATATCCATCAATTGGCTAAACAAACTGTGGTAGATGTATATTATGGAGCAATATTGTTCTATTAGAAACAAGGAGGGATGTAAATTCAGAAAAGCCTGGAAAGACTTGCATGAGTTGATGCTGAGTGAATTGTGCAGAACCAGAACATTGTAAATCCTAACAGCAACATGAGGGTGATGATCAACCTTAAAGGACTCACTCACTCCATCAGTACAATAAGAAGGGACAATTTTAGGAGATCTGATGTGGAGAATACCATGTGTATCCAGAAAAAGAACTATGGAGTTTAAATGAAGACTAAATATTATTAACTTCAATTTTTAAAAATATTGTATGCATAATATTGCTATCTCTAATAGTTTATTTCTTGCTCAAGAATATATGTTTTTTCTTTCAACACATTCAATTTTGATTAATGCATATCATGGAAACAATGTTACAATCATTAGATTGCCTTCTGTGTGGGGAGGGGAAGGGAAGGGAGGTTGGGGGAAAATTGTAAAATTCAAATCCTTTCGAAAATGATAGGTAGAAACTGCTATTGTATATAATTGAAAAACAAAATCTTTATATAATAAAAATGAATATAAAAAACACCTATCCCTGGCTATTTATCTTTTCTTTTTTAAGGCTTATCCATTTCATTATACTTAGAGTGATCAGATTGTCTACAGTAGATTGGCAGAACAACTCTCAGAGATTCTGTCTACCTGACACTATATGCTATTTTTAAAAAATGAATTCTCCCATTGTCTTAAATTCTAAGACAAGGCACCCTTCAAAGAAGGACCCCTGGACAAAGGGAAAGTTGGTGGTGGGAATTTGTGACAAGGCAAAGTAGGCTGTCCTTCTTTAGGAAGTTTTCATAGGAACTTCGGGTCTCCATCTGGAAATGTCTTCTAGATCATCTAATTCAAATTACTTATTTTGTATCTGAGGGAAAAGAAATTCAGAGAGATCAAATTACAGTAAGTAGTAAAGTTGGAATCTGATCCCATTTCCAAATCCAGTATTCTTCCTGTCATATTCTGATGTATCCATTGTATCCCCAAAGTTTGAAATGAAATGAACAGTTTCTGAGCATGGCTCTTGTTTTGTCTATGTGTTGTAGTCTGAGATGTGCCTTTTCAACATTGTCCTTTTTTCTTCCTCCAGCATTCCTTTTTACCTTCTCCAAAGCTTTAAAATGGTGTTAATGAAGTCAGTGAGGCAATAGTGAATGAGAATGTTTGTTCAGAAATTTTTCAGTTGTATCCAGTTCTTCATGACCTCATTTGGGGTTTTTTTTGACAAAGATACTGGAGTAGTTTGCCAGTTTCTTCTCCTGCTCATATTACCCATAAGTAAATTAAGGTAAACAGTAACTTGCCAAGTAAAAAAGTAACTTGCCAAGGGATATGCAACTAGTAAGTGTCTGAGGTTAGATTTGAACTCACCTCTTTCTGACTCTAGACCTGGCAATCTGCTTCCAATTGTCCCCAAAGTATACTTACTTTACACTATTTTATTTGATCTTCCTAACAATTTTGTAAGGTAAGTGTATAAATGTAATTATTCCCATCTCACTAATTAAGAAGCTGAGAATGAGGATTCATTTATTTTAAGTTCTTTTATGCGCTAAATTTGGGCATACAAAGAAAGGTAAAATATATTTTCTATCCCCAAAGAGCTTAATGTCTAATAAAGGAAGAAAACATGCAAAAAGAAGCTGAGATATTGGGGGGTGGGAGGGAAGGAGCTAAAGGATGAACTCCAAAGGAATACAATGAGGTGGGAAACAATGAAATGGTTATCCTGGGTGCTGTCTCTAAATGAAGAATCTGGGAGGAGCTCCCTGCTGCCCACTTCTCCACCCTTTCCAATCAGAGGAAAATAGGGTTCTAGAGGGAGATGGAATTAAGGAATTATGAGCTTCAAAGCTGATGATGAGAATGATAAATTTCTGGAGACCATGATGAAATATGGGATGTAGCCAAGTGGAAAATGATGGAGTCCAGGCAAAAAAAAAAATAGAGTGTGGTCAGAATTCAACATTCCAGTTCTTTCTTTTTTTTTTTGAAAAAAAGAAAGGTTTTATTTACAAAGTTTTACAATTTTCCCCTATTCTTGCTTCCCTCCCCTCACCCCCCACAGAAGGTAGTCCATTAGTTTTTACATTATTTCCACTGTATACATTGACTTAAATTAAAAGTGATGAGATAGAAATTATATCCTTAAGGAAGAAAAATAAAGTATAGAGATAGCAAAATTACATAATAAGATAATGGAGTTTTTTCCCAAAATTGAAAGCAATAGCCTTTGGTCTTTGCTCAAACTCCACAATTCTTTCTCTGGATACAGATGGTTCTTCATTGAAAATAGTCCAAAATTGTCCCTGGTTGTTGCACTGAAGGAATGAGCAAGTCCATCAGGGTTGATCATCACCCCTGTGTTGCTATTAGGGTGTACAATATTTTTCTGGTTCTGCTCATCTCACTCAGCATCAGTTCATGCAAATCCTTCCATGCTTTCCTGAATTCCCATCCCTCCTGGTTTCTAATAGAACAATAGTGTTCCATGACACACATATACCACAGTTTGTTAAGCCCTTCCCCAATTGAAGGACATTCAATTTATTTCCAATTCTTTGCTACCACAAATAGGGCTGCTATGAATACTTTTGTAAGTGATGTTTTTACCCTTTTTCATAATCTCTTCAGGATATATACCTAGTAGTGGTATTGCTGGATCAAAGGGTATGCACATTTTTGTTGCCCTTTGGGCACAATTCCAAATTGCTCTCCAAAAATGTTGGATGAGTTCACAGCCCCACCAATAATTAGTGTCCAAGATTTCCCACATCCCTTCCAACATTGATCATTGTCCTTTCTGATCACATTGGCCAATCTAAGAGGTGTGAGGTGGTATCTCAGAGATGTTTTAATTTGCATTTCTCTACTAAGTAATGATTTAGAGCAATTTTTCATATGACTACGAATTGCTTTGATTTCCTCAGCTGTAAATTGCCTTAGCATATCCTTTGACCATTTGTCAATTAGGGAATGGCTTGTTTTATTATTTTTTGAAAATTTGATTCAGTTCTCTGTATATTTTAGAAATGAGTCCTTTGTCAGAAATACTAGTTGTAAAAATTGTTTCCCGATTTACTACATTTCTTTTGATCTTGGTTACAGTGGTTTTTGTCTGTGCAAAAGCTTTTTAATTTAATATAATCAAAATTATCTAGTTTGTTTTTAATGATGTTTTCCATCTCTTCCTTAGTCATAAACTACTTCACCTTTCATAGATCTGACAGGTGTACTACTACTTGATCTTCTATTTTGCATATAATATTATTTTTACGTCTAAATCCTGTACCCATTTTGATCTTATCTTGGTATAGGGTATGAGGTATTGGTCTAATCCAAATTTCTTCCATACTAACTTTCAAATTTTCCAACAGTTTTTATCAGACAGAGAGTTTTTATCCCAATAGCTGGACTCTTTGGGTTTATCAAACAACAGATTGCTACATTTATTTACTACTATTGCACCTAGTCTATTCCACTGATTCACCACTGTATTTCTTAGCTTTATAATATAATTTTAGATCTGGTAAGGCTAAACCACCTTCTTCTGCACTTTTTTTCATTGAATTCCTAGAAATTCTTGACTTTTTATTTCTTCATTTTAATGTGCTTACAATTTTTTCTAAGTCATGAAAGTAATTTTTTGGAATTTTGATTGGAAGGGCACTAAACAAATAGTTTAGTTTTGGTAGAATTGTCATTTTTATTATATTAGCTCAACCTATCCATGAGCAGTTGGTGTTGCCGAGTTATTTAAATATTTGTATGAAAAGTGTTTTGTAATTTTTTTCAAAAAAATTTTGAGTCTGCCTTGACACATAGACTCCCAGGTATTTTATATTGTCTGAGGTTACTTTGAATGGGATTTCTCTTTCTAGCTCTTTCTGCTATTTTATTTGATCTTCATAACAATCCTGTAAGGTAAGTGTATAAATGTAGTCATATATAGAAATGTTGAGGATTTATGAGGGTTTCTTTTATATCCTGTGATTTTGCTGAAGTTCAAATTGTTTCTAGTAGTTTTTAGATGACGTTTTAGAATTCTTTAGGTATACCATCATGTCATCTGCAAAGAGTAAGAGTTTTGTCTCTTCAATTCTAATTCCCTCAATCACTTTTTCTTCTCTTATTGCTGAAGCTAACATTTCTAATACAATATTGAATAGTAGTGGATATTATGGACATCCTTGTTTCACCCCTGATCTTATTGGGAATGCCTCTAGCCTGTTGCAATTGCATATAATGCTTGTTGATGGCTTCACATAGATACTGCTTATTATTCTAAGGAACAATCCATTTATTCCTACACTCTCTAGTGTTTTTAGTAGGAATGGGTGCTGCATTTTTGTCAAAAGCTTTTTCAGCATCTATTGTTATAATAATATGAATTCTGATAAGTTTGTTATTGATATAATTAATTATACTAACAACTTTCCTAATATTGAACCAACCCTGCATTCCTGGGATAAATCCTACTTGATCATAACATATCCTAGTGGTAACTTGTAATCATTTTGCTAAGATTTTATTTAATTTAAGATTTTTGCATCTATATTCATCAGGGAGATAGGTCTATAATTTTCTTTCTTTGTTTTAACTCTTTCTGGTTTAGGTATCAGCACCACATTAGTGTCATAGAAAGAATTAGGCAGAGTTTCATCTTCCCCTATTTTTCCAAAGAATTTATATAGAATTGTATGATAGAATTCACATGTGAATCCATCTGGCCGTGGAGATTTTTGTTTTAGGGAGTTCAATAATGGCTTGTTGAATTTCTTTTTTCTGAGAGAAGGCTGTTTAGGTTTTTTAATTTCCTATTCATTTAATCTGGGAAATTTATATTTTTGGAAATATTTCTCCATTTCACTTAGGTTGTCTAATTTACTGGCATAGAGTTGGGTATAATAATTCCAAATTATTATTTTAATTTCCTTCTCATGGGTGGTGAGTTCACCTTTTTTTATTTATGATACTAGTAATTTGGTTTTTTCCTTTCTTTTATTAATCAAATTGACCAATTTTGTTGGTTTTTTCATAAAATGGACTGTTGAAGTCTTGGTTTTGTTTTTTAGTTCAATAGTTTTCTTGCTTTAGATTTTATTAATTTCTCCTTTAATTTTTAGAATTTCTAATGTGGTATTTAATGGGGATTTTTAATTTGTTAATTCTCTAATTTTTTTTAGTTAGTTCATTGATTTCCTCTTTCTCTAATTTGTTCATGTAAGCATTAAAAGATATACCATATTCCCTGACAGCCGCCTAGAGTGTATCCCATAGTTTTTGGCGTATTGTTTTGTTATTGCCATTATCTAGGAAGAAATAATTAATACTTTCTATAATTTATTGTTTTATTCATTCATTTTTTAAAATGAGGTTATTTAGTTTCCAATTAGTTTTGAGTCTATATCTCCCTGACTCAATATTACATACGATTTTTATTACATTATGATCTGAGAAAGATGTATTCATTATTTTAGGTTGTTATGCCCTAGTACATGGTTGATTTTTGTATAAGTGCCATGTACTGCAGAAAAGAAAGTATATTCCTTTCTATCCCCATTCAGTCTATAATATCTAAGTTTTCAACAATCTATTTACCTACTTAACTTCCTTCTTGTTTATTTTATGATTAGATTTTTCTAAATCTGAGAGTGGGAGGTTGTGGTCTCCCAATAGTAGAGTTTTGTTGTCTATATCTTCCTGTAGCTCTTTCACTTCTCCTCTAAGAGTTTGGATGCTATACTATTGGGTGCATTCATATTTAGTATTGAAATTGCTTTGTTGAGGGGCGGCTAGGTGGTGCAGTGGATAAAGTGCCAGCCCTGGAGTCAGGAGTACCTGGGTTCAAATCTGGTCTCAGACACTTAATAATTACCTAGCTGTGTGGCCTTGGGCAAGCCACTTAACTCCATCTGCCTTGCAAAAATACTTAAAAAAAAGAAATTATTGTATATGGTACCTTTTAGGAGGATATAGTTTTCTCCCTTATCTCTCTTAATGATATCTATTTTTGCAGCTGCTTTGTCTAAGGTAAGGATTTCATTGCTTGCTTTTTTCACTTCAGCTGAAGCAAAATATATTTTGCTCCAACCTTTTACCTTTACTCCATATGTATCTCTATGCTTCAGATGATTTTCTTGCAAGCAGCATATTGCAGGATTCTGGTTTTTAATCCAGTCTGCTATCCACTTATGTTTTAAGGGAGAGGTCATCCCATTCCTATTCAAAGTTATAATTATTAACTCTTTATTGCCCTCAATGTTATATTTCCTCTGTTTGTATTTTCCCTGTTTTCCCTTTATCATATTCCCCAATAATTTCTTTCTGAATACTGCCTCCTTCAATGTGTTTGCCCTCCTATAACAAACCCTCCCCTTTCTTTCCCCTTTCCCTTATCTCCTTCCTCCTTCCCTTCCTTCTGTTAGTTCTCTGTTT
Source organism: Macrotis lagotis (assembly GCF_037893015.1). Classification (NCBI taxonomy): domain Eukaryota; kingdom Metazoa; phylum Chordata; class Mammalia; order Peramelemorphia; family Peramelidae; genus Macrotis; species Macrotis lagotis. The sequence goes on along the minus strand of NC_133658.1, from coordinate 201,339,079 downwards.
TCTCCCCCCTTCCCATCCCCCTTCCCTTTCCCCCTTTTAATACTTGAAAGGCAAGATAAGTTTCTTAACTGAGTGGGTGTAAGTTAACTTTAAGCCAAGTTTGATGTAATGTGATTTACCCCCATTCAGTCTCCTCTATGTTCCCGTGTCTTTACTGCCCCCCCCCTTTTGTGGAGGTATTGTTTTTAAATCATTCTATCTGAGTCACAGAAAAGTCATGAGTGTCTATCACTTCTGGCTAAGTATATTCTCTCTAATAGCGTTACAATTCTCAAGAGTTATGAGAATCTTTCTCCCAGGTGGGGATATATCCAGTTTCATTTTATTGCATAGCAGTTTCTTTTTGAATTTATCCTTTAATTTTTTTTACCTTTCCATGTTTCTCTTGAGCCTCCTGTATGATGTCTAAATTTTCTACTTAGCTCTGCTCTTTTCATCAAGAATTTTTTTTAATGTCCATCTTTTCCCCTGGAAAAGAAGGTTCATCTTTGCCAGATAGTGCATTCTCGGTTGTATTGCAAACTCCCTTGCTCTTCAGAATATCTCATTCTAGGCCCTTTGATCCCTTAATGTTGATGAATCCAGGTCCTGTGTAATACTGTGGCTCCTTGGTATTTAAATTGTTTCTTTCTGACTGCTTGCAGGAATTTCTCTTTTATCTGATAGTTCTGGAATTTGGCCACAACATTTCTTGGTGTTTTCATTTTAGGATCTCATTCTGGAGGGGATTGATGTATTCTTTCAATAACTATTTTGCCCTCTGATTACAGGATATCAGGGCAATTTTCCATCACTAAATTCTGTAATATTAAGTCCAGGCTTTTATTTCTCTTCAGTATTTTCAGGAAGTGCTATAATTCTCAGGTTGTCCCTTCTCTATTGGTTCTTGAGTTCAATGGTTTTGCTGATGAGGTATTTTACATTATCTTCTTTTTTCCAATTTTTTGGTTTTGTCTAACAGAATCTTGTTGTGTCATGAAGTCATTAGTTTCCACAGATTCCATTTTTTTTAGAGAAGACTTTTCTTCATTTACCTTTTGCAACTCCTTTTCCAATTGGTCAATTCTATTTTTGAAGGAGTATTCCATTTGCCCAACTGTAGTTTTGAGAGAATTATTTTCTTTTTGTATTTATCCAATTGTATTTTCCAAGGATTTGTTTTCTTGTTGTGAGATTTTAATTTTCTCTTGCAATGTGTTAATTTTCTCTTGAATTTCTTTTCCTAATTTTTCTTTTCCTAATTTCCTAATTAATTTTTAAACTCCTTCATTTCTTCAAGGAAGTCTTTCTGGGGATGGATACCAATTTATATTCTCCTTAGAAGTGCTGGATGTCTCTGGGTTAGAATCTATTTCTTCTAAGTATTTCTCCATTGGTCCCCCTTTTTATTGACTTTTCTTAATTTTCCTAGGATTTTGTGTTGGGGGAGGGGCTAATATTTCAGCGGTTTGCTTTTGAAAATCCTAGAGGCTTTGTTCACTATGTTTAGTAATTCCAAGGGCCAGCCAATAGGGGCTGCTGGTTGCTTTCTCTGGAGTGATTGAAGCCTTCTCCCAATGCTGGAGTGAATGAGGAAGGGATGAGGAGGCAGTGAGGAGGGGCTGCAGGGTTTGAGTGGACCTTGAACAATGGGCTGGAAGCCAATCTCCCTTTCAACTGAATACTCTCTGTAGTCCACAACTGAGCCTGGGGTGGGTGGGTGGGGTGGAATCATTCCCCCCCCCCCCCAAAGATTCCTGCCTTGGTTCTTTGATTGCCACTCACCACAGTCTCTGTGGCTAAGGCCAGTCTTCTGGCTCTCCCCTCCCCACCCTGCTCTTCTGCACTGGCCCTCTTATCTCCTTTCCCAGTTCACCCACAGTTCCCTGAGACAGACCTTGTTGGTAGGTGTTCTCCTAGCTTCTTTTTCTGGGTTTTGTCAAACAAGTTTCTGTTAAGAGGTTTCTTTCATGTTATTTTTGAGGTGCCTTTCTTCACTCTGCCATCTTGACGGGAACCAGGTCTTTTCTGCATCATTTCCCATTTAAAGCTTTATGTATCTTTATTTCCATGTCATTAGAGTTTTACTACTCATTCTTTGTATTTTCCTCCCTATAGACCTGTTCTTCACTTATACCTCTAATCATCAAAAGTATGGGTCAAGAGAGTAAAATAAACACCAGATCATTTGTATTATTTTGAGAATGTCAAACATAGGATAGCAAAGGAATTTGTCATTAATTTTTTCATTAATCGTATCAGACCTTAAGAAGTTAGTCTTTAGATTTTTCCTAATTGTGATATTTATCCATGACTTTGGAGGCTTAGATCTGCAAGCTTAGTATTTGGAAACTTTATATTTCCTCTTATATCTCCAACTAGGACATTCTGCCACTAATATTTGCTGAGAGTCTTATGACACAAACTGAGAATCAATGTGATGTAGTAGATACGCTGCTAGACCTAGAGTTAGGATGACCCATGTTAAAAATCTCCCCTCAGACATTTAACACCTGTGTGATTTTAGGTAAACTATTTGGATATCTCCCTTCCCCTCCCCACGTCAACCTGAAACTTTTCTGTAACTTTTTTATGTGCTCTCTTCCGTCCTTAGATTGCAAGCTCCCCAAGAGCAGAGACAGTATTTTCTTTTCTTTGTTTGTTGAGTACTTAGTGAAGATAGTAGGGACTTAACAATAGATGAAAATAAATGAATCACTCTCGGTTTCAGTTTGTACTTGTAGCAATTACTCCACAGGGTTATTGTGAAGATCAAACAAAACAGTCTATAACAAATATTTTGAAAATCTTTTAAAAGCACTATATATTATTAATAAATAAGCATTCTATAACCATAGATAATAAAGGGAGAATAAAATTCTTTTTCACTCAAACACACACATAATACATCTAAATGACCTTTGACTTTGTGGGAACTATCTTCCTAGACACTGAAATTTATCCTATGCTGCTCAAGTCACAGAAAGTTTAAGTAACTTAACTTGCTCATTATCCTGAATCATAGGAAGCTGGTATCAAGTGGATAAAGTATTGGATCTGGATTCAAGAAGGTGTGGTTTCACAAAAAAAAAAAGCCTCACATACTTTTAGCTGTATGTCCTTGTGGAAGTCATTGAATTGTTGTCTGCCTCAGTTTCCTCACCTGTAAAATGAGGATCATAATAGGGTTGTTGTGAGGCTAAATAAAACATTTCTAAAGCACTTAGCACAGAGCCTTGTACATAATATACTCCATAAATGCTAGCTATTGTTAAAAGCAGCATTCAAATCCATCTTAACTCCACCACTGTCTGTCTGTCCATTTTTCTCATTCCTTTCTCTTTTCTCCTTATATTAAAGAGATAGATGATAGCTAGATAAATAACTTCTCCTTAAAGCAAGCATCTTAACATTCCCAAATTAGATGGAAAGGAAATTATGTCTCAGTATGCTTATTTTATCAGTATTTTGTACATTCATCTTCACTATAAGGTGAAATTGGCAGGCGTCCACCTAGTTTCCATTGAATGACAGGAACTAGACAAATGTGTTCAATAAATTTTCAAACCATTAGCCATATTGAACATTGAAATTATCTTGGCTCAAACTTAATTCCAGTAACACAAAATATATAATGATTCCAATAGTCTTTTCATCCATATCTCAATTCTGATACTTTCTGCATGACTCTGAGCCAATCACTTCTCTCTGGAATTGTTTTCTCTTCTATATAATGAAGAGACTGTGCTATATAATCTAAATGGCCCTTCCTTTTCTGGCTGCTAAAACATATGATCCTAGACTTAGGGCACACAAATATTGCCCTGAACATTTCAGCACCTTCTGCATGACAGGGAATGAAAAACATTTCAAAAGTTATACAATAAAGAAGGAAGAATGTTTATCTTGTTCTTTAAGTTGCAGAAACATAGGGAACCAAGCCTAAATAAACCAGAAACATAAATCACGTTCTTATGGAAATCCAACCATCAGCATCAGCACAACTAGACCTAGGAAAGGAAGAGGTAGGGTCTTGCAATCAGCAAATTCAAACTGTCTGAGCTAGATGATAAAGGACAGCTATCCTAGCCTGAATATAAATAATACAAAGTCACATCAGACTGATTTTATAAGAAGCCAACACATGATGCTCTTGCTACACTCCTTTTTTTTATTTGTTCAGGAAAGAACAAAGAAGGAAGGGAGAGATAAAAGGAGGGAGGCAAGGAGGAACAGAAGAAGGAAATCCTCCACTTGGTTTTATAGAATTTAGAACATTTTTAAACTGGGGTCCATGAATTTGTTTTTAAAGATATCTTGATAATTATACTTCAATATAATTTCTTTCTTTTGTAAATCCATGCATTATATTTTATGCATTGAAAGACATTATTGTGACAAAAGACCCACAGATTTTGCTGGAATGCCATGACATAAAAGAGTTAAGAACCCATATCTTGATTCAACTTTTTTCTTCTTACAGAAGAGGAAAGTGAAGTCCAACAAGAGGAAGGAATTTGTTCTAAATCACTCAGCTCTTAAGTGAGAGTTGTTATTTGAACCTAGGTCTTCTGATTCCAAACTGCTTTATGATATACTGTGTTACACCTCTCTCACTAAAAGCTGTTACAGTTTCAGAATTAGTATCAATTACAGGTACCTTAGATATCATTTAGTCCATCAACATAATCTGGTAATGTGGCTTTCCCAAGGTCATCTAATTAGGAAGTGAATCATAAATAACAGGCAAGGAGGAGTTTAAATCAGACAAATACCAGATTGAATATAGTTGTGTGGGATTCAATATTTCTAACTTTCAGTAATTTAGGAATTTATTAACTATTGACATCTACTACATTCAAATATCTACTTATATTGGCAGGATATGATTTTTTAAAGTATTTTATACTTTAGTGCCATGGTATAAAAATGAAACCTGGATTGATTATTTTAATAAGGGCAACCTCTAGGACTTTGACAATATCAATTCCCTCAGTTTCTCTATGTGCAAAGTGAGAACATCAAATTAAATTATTTTAAAAATCTCATCCAATTCTAAATCCTATAAATTTCATACTTCTTACTATATTCCCTCAGTTGCCATCATCAACAAACCATATCTATCATCTATGTATGTATGTATGTATCTATCATCTAGCTATCTTTCCTTTTATATTTTACCTTATTCCCCTGCTGTTTGAGCAGCTTTTCCACTATAGATCATGTTTTTTCCCTTAGTATTCTCAGTCAATAACATATATGTGTATGTCTGTCTAGGGTCATTTAGGAGCAGTAGATATGCACACATATCACTCTCAGACACATAATGTTTTTATTCTCTCTCTCTTAAAATACAACCCTTAAGATACATACAGAAATTCATTTACTTAAATGCATAAATGACTGACATAAATAATTTTAAATTATTAACATTATGTGCTTATCACTGTGCTAAGCTCTGAAGCTACAAATAAAATCCACATGAAATGGGAGGCAGATAGCAAGCTGTATTGGGTGGAGGTTTGGTGAAAAGTCAAGGTAAAGCATGATCTAAATCTAGCATTTGAGACCAACTAGGTAAAGTGGACTAAGCAAGTTTGGATTCATCTAATCAAAATGACTGGCCCCTAGTATGGGATTTCCAAAGATGAGTGGATTAGCTTCCTCAGGACCTAGGGTATGAATTCTGGGAATCAGCTTAAGTATGACTAGTAGAAGGGGGATAAAAGCTAAAGTTGAAGAGATAAATTTTCTCAGTAAAACTCAAGCATCATGCAAGATCCATCTCAGTGTTCTATAAATAATTGCCCAGAGAGGCAAGTAGTCTTTTCCTTATTCCTATTCCTAACTTTATCTTTAAAGAACTTATTCATTACTACTTACATAATTCTTTTTTTTCCTAAGATGTTGCTCTCAGTTAAAAGATTAAAATTGATGAGCAAGTCTAGGGAAGTTTAATATTTCCCATTTAGTCTCTCTTGACTTCTGGTAGCTACAAATGGGTCATAAGTATGCTACTCTTTTTTGAGATAGTGTTAAGAATTTAGGAACACCACTAAAGGACATCCAACAGGCAACCTACTATGGAAGCTGGGCAAAAGAGCAACAAGAAGAATAAAAGAGATCTAAAGACAGAAAAATAAATATTTTATTCCATTACAAGGACCAAAGTTATTTTTATAGAGTCCCGAATGCAATGGATTCACAATTGCATGCTCTGCATTATTCTCTTGGGAAGAAATAATACTTACAGAAAGAAATTACTATTCCGAATTTTGACACATGGGCCAAGGAATCAATGTTCTCTTTAGGGGCATAGCTTGTTTTGTGCTCATTTTGGGGGGAATAGAGAGTTTGAAAAAAGGGAGATGCAGATTTGAGGAATAAACAACTGGTTACAAAGATGATTTTGTGGACCCCACAATGTTCAATCTGCAAGGAAAAAAATCAATGAGGCAGAGCTCTGAGCCAATATCCACTTTTGAAAAGGACCTGGCACCCTTTAATGATCAGATCTTCCTCACAATCTAAGAAGCTCCCTTTCTTAATGGCAGTAGTTTTATAGTCCTTTATACCAAGATGACATAGATGATACAGAGTAAAATAGTATTGCATTGGCTGACAAACCTATATCTTGACCCTATAGAAGGACTGAAGAGGGTTGGTAGACAAGCCAGTAACCAGGGTCAAACATTGGTCAAAAACTCCTGGTCATTCCCCCATGGGAGATTTTCCATATCATTAAGACATCTCTACCACACTGGGCTTGGTCATTTGCTCAATAGGCTTAAAAGAGCAGAAGTCCTCTAGTTAACTTCTTGTGGTTAAGTAAGTGAACTTATAACTTGTACCTTAAAGTTTTGGGGTCTAATATATGAAAGAATATTCCTAAATATATGTGTAAAATATACTCTAAAATTATGTAATAATAATGATGATGTTTGTCCTCATTCTCAAAGAACACCATCACATTAGGGAGGTGATGCCATGACATGCAGATTAATTGGATTTGAGTGAGGAGGTTCTTTGCTAAGTCATAGCCTCACTTTCTCTCCAGAGTAATGTGGGTCCACTAAACAGATATGAATCAGGAAGACTGGAGATGGTCCTGAATCAAGATTAAGTGAGCTGCCCAAGTCATGCAATGGATAAAGTACCAGTCCTGGAGTCAGGAGGACCTGAATTCAAATCTGACTTCAGACATGACTATAATGTACTAAAATAAACTATAATATAAATTATATTAATAGACAAGTATAATAGAAATCATCACTATCCCTATGGAATCATACTAAACTGAATAGAGATTGAAATAAAATATAGGTTAAATTAATAATTAGACATAATTTCTTATAGTGATATTTAGATTTCTGGATTTTGACTTAAAATATAGGAACAAGGGTGGTGAAAAAGAATTCTTGACTATAGTCTCAATAATCTAATTTTAAAATGGCTTTAAATTGAGAAGGGAGGAAGATAGAATGAGATAGCAGAGGAAAAGAAGAGAAGGAGGAAGAGGAGGAGAGCAAGAATAAATAAATGGGGAGGAGTAACAGAACAGCTAGTATTATATATTAAGAAGATAAATTCTTGTAAGGAAATTCAGGAACTGGAGTGGTGAGCAAGGTGAACATCTTTTCAATAAAGCTCAACAATTGGAAAATACAAGCACAATTTTTGAGAATAATTTACTTTCTAGCTTCTTATCTTTCTCCATGGCTTTGGTCTTCCCCTACTTTAATCTATTTGCCACACAGATATCAAAAATAATTTTCTTACTGTTGTCTAAAACTATATTACCTTCCTATTCAATATACTTTAGAGGCTACCCTTAAGATTTCCATTCAATGTATTCCCTTTAGAATCAAATATAAACCTCTTTTGACCAATATAAGCAGAGCTGAGGCACTGTAGAAAATTTCCCTAGTTCTTCTATGGGGGCTAGCTGTACCTAATAAAGTCCAAAGAATCATCAGCAAAAGGTTCCATGTGTCCCTACATCATAGAGAGAGGTTTGGAATGACAAGTTCTGTCACATGTTATGTGATCCCATAGAATTAACATCTATGAGACTTGGTTTTCATATATATTAAATCAGAAGTTTGGATTAGAATGCTAAGGTTCTGGCTCTGAGATTTGTATATTAATAACTCATTCTAAAATATCTAGTGGTGATATTCATAGCAAAGTAACTGATACATACCAAAAAAAAATTCTAATTGGAAAATTGATGGTTGTTAAGTGGGGCAAAAAACCTAGCAAAACAAACAAACTGAAATCTTAAGGAATTAATTATGAAATATAATTTATTTCAATGTCAAAATTATTTTGCTCAGAGACTGACTATAAATTAATGATTAATTTATTTTTCAAAAACCATATAAGAATTTACACAATTACACACAAATGACAAATGACTTTAGAGAGTCACCTTCAACATCCTCACTGGGCAATGATGGTAGCATTACTTACAATTTTGGTAGAGTACCTTATTGGAAATATTAAGAATTTGCCTCACATTCCTTGGAGTATATTCAATGGTGACAAATCAAGATTATTATTAGATTTTTTTGGACAGAGTCATGTCTGGTGAATAAGGTAGGTGATCAATCTGAGTAATACACTCACAGTATAAAAAGAAGGTGGTTTATAAATCAGTGAGACTGGGTTTCCTTGTGTGGCTCATAAAATGGCTCTGAAGAACTTGCAATAGAGATATGAAGAGCAAGAAAATATATTTTAAAAAACCCCACAAATTTGCAGATTGAAAAGACAGTTCCAGGACTGGACAGTGCTGCAGAAATCATAGATTTAGGGCTAGCTACATGGCATAGTGGATAGAACACCAGGCCTGGAGTCAGAAGGACCTGAGTTCAGCTATTACCTCAGACAATTAATTGTCTAGCTGTGTGACTTGGGCAAGTCACTCTTAATCCCATTACCTTAAATAAATAACAACAACAAAAATCATAGACTTACCATTCACCATAGATCATAGGATCACAAGAGAAAAAAATTCAAAACTGAGTCAATGATAAAATCCATGATCTTAGATATTTATACACAAATGTAAAAAGCATGTTTTAAATCAAGAAGAACCAAACAGCCTGATATAATGAGGAAATAATAGTCACATTGTATTCTTCCTTGTATTGACATTTTTTAGAATATTGTTTTTACTCTTGAGTATCATATTTTAAGAGGGACAATGATGAACTGGAGAATATACCAAAAAAGGACAACAAGGATATCGAAAACCTTCAATAATATTCCATTATGAAGAGCAGTTGAAAGAAAAAAAGATGATTGTACTGTGTAAAAAAAGACTTAGGGGGGTCACAATAATTGCCTCTTAGTATTTAATGGGTTGTTACATAGGGGGAAGCATTAAGCATCTCTATTTATCCCCAGAAGGCACAACTGACAGCAACTGGTAGATATTGCAGAGAAGTAGATTTAGGGCTGATGTCATGAAAGTCTTCCTAGTAATTAGAGCTACTTAAAGTCAGAGTGGGTTGACATAGGTATTAGGTGTTTTTTCTCACTGGAAGTTTTCAAACAAAGGTTATATGACCACTTCTTTGAAAAGTTTTCAAGGGAATTCTCAACATGTAGATTGGATTTAATGATCTCTGAGACCCCTTTGATCTCTGAGACTCAATGAACATGATTATCTTTATGTCTTGAAGGGACATTAAAAATAATCTGATCCAACTCATCCTATTTAACAGGTGAGAAAACTAAAGTACTTTCATTGTTTCCCAAGGTCATGCAGGTAAGTGATGAAAAGATTAGCTCATTTATTGAGTTCTTTACCTATCTTAGAATTGATTTAGATGGAAGAAGCTTCACAAGTCATTAAATATTACAGAAATGAGACTTCTTTTCTTTCCTTTCTTCCTTGTTCTCCTTCTGATGATGATCTATCTAGAGTAGATCCTGCAAGACTGCTTACCTTCCCTGCCTCCTTTCCCAAAGGAGTTATACAAAAATTTAGGTTTAGAAATGAAAAAAAAGGAGAATCAGAGGATGAAACAAATCATTTAAAGGTGAGTCAGAGACCTCCCCCTATCAAAATGTGTTGCTGACATTAGTGATATTAGCCTATATTTCATATAGGTCCTTGCTTCTAGGATCAAATGAGATAATATATCAATTTCTTTGCAAACTATAATGCACTATATGAATATCAGCCTTACTATTATTATTATTATGGCCATGATTTCATTAATTTCCTATATCAAGGAAGATTGACCTTGGTTTGACCTTTTCTAAATGTTAAATTAACTAGAAGGAGAATATATATAGTAGGAAGAGTTGTGGTAGGGGGCAGGAGAAAGGATATGAACTGTTTCATAGAGAAATACCCCTTTATTCAAACAGACATCACACAGTTATATATTTGAAATACTGTTCTTGAATTTACTGTTTTCTAAAAATTGATATTAATATTGTCTTTTTGAGAATTTAATATTTTCTTTGGAATTACAGTTGGCATATTGAAATCAAATAAATGTTATCAAGGTCTAATGAATGTCCAATGCTATAGAAGAATAACATAAAGTATAGTCTAATAATTTCTCATTCATAGGAACAAGATTAACTTCAGTCATTAGTTTAGGATAATTGTAAAACAAAAGATTAGTAAGTGGTTCAGTTAAAAAAATAAATTTTTGTTAAGATAAGCATTTCACAATGGTTTTATAGCTTGGTATTATACCACCTGTCTTCATGACATTAACCTTGCTCAACAACAATAACAAGTTAAGTGCAGAAACTGATGCCAGCTTGGCTACAAGTTCATGAATTGTTCATTGAAGATACTACAAGTCAGAGAAATACAAGAGATCAGCATCGTTGGAATTAATGTTCACACTGAGAAGATCATGGCTCCTTGAAAGATTGAAATTCGATATCACAAACACAAATATAAATACTTCTACTCTTTGGAGACCATCTCTAAAAGTATGGGTATCTGTTTTTAAAAAAGAGATATTAGAAGAGGTTGGAAGATTGAATTCCTAAACTGTGATTCCCAAGTCTTAGGTGAACCTAACAATGTAACTAAACACAGATTTATAAAATAAAAATTCATGAATTATATATAACATTTTATTTCTGGCTTTTAGAAGTTATGGAATTTAAACGCTCCTTGTTCTTCATCTATTAGAATGTATGTCCCAGGACAGATACTATCTTATTTTTGTCTTTGTATTTCCAATGCCTAGGACAATATCTGAGAGTAATAAGGACTAGTGGTTGATTAATAGATTGTTTAATGAAAGATTTTAGATGGGGACAAAATAATATATGAATTTATTTTGCTATATATGGGTTGTAACATCACTGAAGGAGGCATTCATATCAATGAGACAACAGAATCATAGGTATATATTAACTGGTGCTCTATGATGTTCATGCCATTGTAAAATGAATTAAAAGTCATTTAATTAGATATTTTGTGGTAAAAATTGACTTCAATCTATCATTGTAGTTGTTGGTCAGTTGTTTTTCAGTTTTGTATGACTCTGTGACCTTTTTGGCTGGAATGGTTTGCTATTTCCTTCTCCAATTTGTTTTACAGATGAGGAAATTGAAGCAAGCAGGGTTAAGTGACTTGCCCAGGGTCATACAATTATACAGTGACTGAGGTCAGACTTGAATCCAGCAAAATGATTCTTTATTCCTCCAATCTTAGCATTCTACCCACTGTACCACCTAGCTACCCTATCTTTTTAGATGTTTCATATTATTCCCTCTGTTAAACTCTAAATTCCAAACATGTCAAGCTTCTTGTTCACTCACCATCCATTTCATTTACCACCTTTCTGTCTTTATATTAGTTGTGCCCATGCTTGGAATTCTTTCCCGTATCATATCTATCATTTAGAACTCACACCTCCATCTAAGCAATGGGATATGATGTGAAGTCAGAGAAACTGACTTCTGAAATTCTGATTTTGCTACTAAATATATAGGACACCTTGGACAAGTCAGTAAAATTCTTTTAAGTCTCAGTTTTATCAGCTATAAAGTGAGAAGATTGGAATCCCTAAGATCCCTTTCAGATTGAGGCCTATGATTCTAAGGGTCAGCTCAAGTGTCTTCTATATGAGTCCTATCCTAATCTCCCCAATTATTAGCATTTACCCAACTCTGAAAGGAAGTGCCATTTTTCTAACATACCTGACAATTCCATCCTCTGCTTGGACATCACCAATGAAGGAAAGACTATAGTTCTACCTCCAAGGCAATTTCTTTCAATTTTGGATAGTTCCAGTGTTTAGAAAGTTTTCCTGAACTCATCTAAATTTTATTTTTCTCCTTCTAACCACTACTCTGAGACCAAACAAGTCTAATCCTTTTTCCAGATAAGAATCCTTTATGTGTTTAAAGATAACTGTCATATCACTCCTGAATCTTCTCTTCTCCAGATTAAACTTCCCCAGTTCCTGTAAGTTATTTTCATATGGTTACTCTTCTTTAGATATTTGCCATTACCTGCTTAAAAGTGAATACACTATACCAAATGTGGTCTGAACAGGGTAGAGTACAGAATAAAATCTGCAAGTCATTTACCATGCATATATTAAATATTTATTCTACACCAAGAACTGCACTGGGTGTTGGGAATTAAAAGAAAAAAATAAAAGTCTTTGCCCTCAAGTATCATATATTCTCCAAGGGGAGACAGTATATAAATATATATATACATATATATATATATATATATATGTATATATATGCAAGTAAATAATAGACAAAATAAACAGAAGATAATTGTTTTTCAGGGAATAGGCATGAGAACCTGATAGGAATCAGGAAAGATGTCATATAAAATGTATATCTTGAGTAGAATTTTGAGAAAATTTAGAGATCCAAATATATCACCTCCGAATGAAAGTGAGGTATAGCCTCAGAGATGGGAAATTGAGTGCTTCACATATGTGAAGCCATAGCAAAGGGTCTATTTGGCTTTACCAACAAGTATAAAAAGGGAAGTAATACATAACAGGATTGGGACCAGAGCGTGAAAGGTTTTAGCTGTCTGAGCAATCTATATTTGATCTTAGAGGCAATAGAGAACCATGCAGCAGTCACTGCTCAAAAAGCCATTTCTGTAAAGAAGGGATTAAAATAGGTATGTGGGAGAAATCTGGAGAGCATGGAATTTTCTGCTCTACTCCACTATTTATGAAAGGTTTTTTTTTTTTAAAAGAAAAAGGTAGGTGGGGAAGGAGGTTAAAATACTGGATTTGAAGTCAGGTAGTCCTGAATTCAAATCCTACCTCAGCAATTTAGTTGTGTGACCCTAGAGAATTCTCTTAGCCTCAATTTTCTCATTTGAATAAAAAAGGAGAATAATTATACGGTTGATCTACCTTATAGCATTGTTGCTCAAATAAAGCAGTAATTGCACAGGACTTTGCTAATCTTAAAGTTCTCTATAAATGCTAGCTAGCTATTATTAATTGGTGGAACTGTTTGGTCATGGTAACCAAAAAGGGTCAGAAGCAACTCTGCATCAACCTTCATCCCTGTGTAAAACACAAAATCCCCTGTCATTTTTTATTATTCTGTGTCACTTTCATCTTCCCTTCATGAAGCAAGAAAATCAAGGACTAGAATAAGATGCAGACTGTGTTGCACATTTTCTTCTTCAGGAAGCGACATGCCTCCAGGACCTTGGCAGTGTATGTTCTCATGAATAATAATTTTGTGCCGGCATGCTATTTCTCAGCCTTCATATTCAAGGCTGGTACAAAGACATTCATGATATGTCCTTAACAAATAGCTGCCTTCTTTAGTTCTCACTGCAGTAACTTCATCAAACATTCCATCCCTCAATTGCCCATGACCCTGAGGGACATCACCAGTTTCTGCCAAGTGGAAGGTTTCCCTTTCCTGATGACTCACAGTCATTTTTTTTTTAAGATTTTTCAAGGCAATGGCTCTAAGTGGCTTGCCCAAGGCCACAAGGCTAGGTAATTATTAAGTGTTTGAGACTGCATTTGAACTCAGGTACTCCTGACTCCAAGGCTGGTACTCTATCCGCTGCACCACCTAGCTGACCCCTGCCAGACTCCGGGAAGGTTTCATATAATAGACCCTCATGAAAAGCTTTCTTGTTGACACAAACATACTTTCATCATCATGAAAGTCCCAGCAAAAGTCTGTTCTTCTGTCCTGGAGGGTTGACTGAAGAGTTAAATTTTAATATCCAAAAAGCATAATAATGAATTCTTTGGAGATTTAGAGAGGTCGATGGGGATTATCTATTAGACCACCAAAAATAGTAGGGATCCAACCTTCTTTCTATGTTGCTCCATTCTATAATCATAGATTTTCTGTGGATCATTCAGATTCAGTACTGGCTAGTGTAATTGATTTGAAGGAACCAGCTGTGGAAAGTACAGTCTTATCATCCTGGAGTTGAAAACAACCCTGCTTTTTACCATCCTCTAATAACCTGGAAATAAGAAATAGAGTGAGAGTGAGTGTGTGTGTATGTGTGTGTTCAGCATGAGGAATGTGAAATATCTTTTCATGATATACAGAATCTTTTCACACTTTCCCATCTGAATCAATTTAATGTTTGCCTATATCTCACAGATAATATGAAATTATGAATTTTGCTGTAACTATAGTAATTATATAGTATATCTTTCCTAGGAATTGATTTGATCCTCCCTAGTAATATGATTTCCTCTATAGACCAAGCTTTTGTATCTGTTATTCTTTCCTAATATCTTTTTGAATGAGTCAGTCACTGTAAGAATAAACTACTCTCTGGAAAATGACCTTGTTCACCTTCAAAGAGCCAATTAATTGCTGATGCAGCAATAGGGCCACATTACTTTCCAAATAATGACTATGTAATTATTTAATTACCTGAAGGTAGGGAAAGGAAAGCTGAGAGTTCTTTTCTCTCTTTTATATGTGGAAAAGTGACACTTAATCTTGCCATGGTAGGAAATAGAACATTGATTCTTGGTATTAGAGGACTTGGATTCATATCCTTAACTCTGTCTCATTCTAATCTAGGTGAAATTAAGCAGGCAGCTTAATATTTCCACACATCAATTTTTTTCAACTACAAAGTAGAGTGTTTAGATGCAATATCTCCTGTCTCCAGATTTATGCTCCAGTGCTTTCCCTCAAAGTTGCAGAGTAAGTCAGTAGACATACCATTGGGATTGGATGTCTGTTTTCCCGTTTCCACAGGACATAGATCTTCAGAGTAAAGTGACCTTACAAGTCATCAAGTCCAACCTCTCTATTGAAGTGAGACCCAGAAAAATGGTTTATTTAAGGTCAAACAAGGTCAAGCTAGTGAGTAAATCAAAACATCAAAAATTTAGAGTTCAAAGGTATCTTAAAGACATTTTAGTTTAATTGCTTCATTTTATAGATGAGAAAACTGAGGCCCAGGTAGGTTAAATGATTTGCTAACATTTAGCAAGTTTCAGAGCTAGTATCTACATCCAGGGTCTGTTCTTTAAGAGTCAGTGTTCACTCATTCCATTCTATCACACAGCCTCTAGTTCATTAACTCCAGTCTTTTTGTCATTCCAATCATAAGATATTGTTTCTTGATCTTATTTCATGGAATTTTATATTTCTGTTGTGCTTATATTAATGTATATTATGTTTAATTCTATACTCTTTATCTCCACACTTTTCTTACTATAAACCTCTTAAAGGTATCTTGAGAAATATTTATCTTTATCTTTAGAAAATGGCATAGCAAAGTGAAAGTAGTATTGCACTTGGCATTCAAATCCAATCTCAGTAACAGAACTCAGGACTAGTCACTGAACCACTTAAAGGTTCAGTCTCCTCAGTTGTAAAATGGGCACAATGATTTTTCCAAATATTACCTCATATACTGGTTGCAAAGAAAATGCTTTGCAAGTCTTAAGGAGAGTTATTGTTTTTATATCTTCCAAAGTACCAAATACAGCATCTTGCACATATTAGGCCCTTAATAAATATTTGTGCTGTGAATAAATCAACAAATACAGTTTTTTTTCTGAATAGTTGCTCTAAATTGGTACAATCTTGGAATAAAAGGTATTATATTTTCTTAGGTTTCTAATTTTCAAATGGTGCAGTTGAAAGACTTTTCAAATAATAGCAAATTGTTTTACACTATAATACATTGTGCCTCAGTGAATTTTGGTTGCAATAATGTCAAAATACAAAGGGAACAAAACAGTCTGGCAATCTGAGCATAAGGAAATGAATAGTGACACTATGATGTTAATTCCAAAGTATTATAGTTTCCAGTGGGTTGAACCAAGAAATTCTGCAAAAGAGGAATGACCTTGTCAAATGTCTTTCTGTGGCTAAGAAAATAGAATCAACAAAAGGGAAAGCAGATAAACAAAATTCATTTTTACAAGATCCTTACCAATGAAATATAGGGTTGATAAGACAGTAGACAGAAAACAGTCCCCTAAACATTATTTGCCTTGTCTACTTTACCCAAATGATTTAAAACAAAACAAATCAAAGAGATTGTCTCTTTTAAACTCCTCAGGGGGTGTTTCTTTTTTTTTTTTTGAGATAATATGGACTTGCCTTCAAACCTTTATGTTTCTTTAATTGGAGAAAGGGGGAAATTAGGAAAGCCAGTGATTATGTACGGAATATTCTCAGTATTGTCAGCAATGTCAAGGCTTTTTGAATGACAGAGAGTAAATCTGAAATTGTAGAATAATTTAATATGTCATATTTATTAAGTACCTACTATGTGCAAAATATATGTTTAAAACAAATGAATGAGCTCTGCTAAGAATCCCAGGTGGGAGAATTTTAAATCATTACCTGTAGTGTTCTATTGCAAAAGGTTACCATTCTACACAAATACATATGTAGAGGGATAACAATTTGACTTAATTTCAACTTCTTTTCCACATCTCAGAAGTTTTGACATTGTAAATGACAATTTTTCTTTCTAATTACTTTTCTCCTCTGTTTTCTTTCCTTTAAGTTAACATGACACTATCTTTCTGATAAAACGAAAATAAATTTCATTCTTTTAACTCATTAGCCAGTAAAAAGGTAATAACCATTCAATTATTTTAAGGAGACTTCCTGATCAAGACTGCCCATGTGATTATAGTGATGACAAGTTCATAAAGGTTAACAATGAGTCACATTCTAAATCATTATATGCCACTAGTTCCAATATTAGGATGCAGAACACAAATAATTAATGGTTCTAAATCCTAGGAGCCTGTGATGATGGTTCAACGTTGGGAGAAAGTAGGATGTAATGGAGAGAGCATCACATTGGGAAGCAAGAACACAGGCTTTAAGTCCAGCTCTACCATCAACTAGCCATGTGATTCTAGACAAGTATTTTACCTTTATAGTGGTCCTTTGTTTTCTCCCTGGCAAAATAAGAAAATTGAACTAGATAACAACTATATTGAGGATGAAAATGGAAGATGGTATGATATGCAGCATAAGAATACTCTGAGAAGCAATGTATCCAAGGAAATATAGAACCACTGAAATTTAGGATAAGCTAGGCTTAGATTTTTCCTCTGACATAGAATGACTTTTGACCTGGGCAAGGAACTTAACCTCTCAGAGTACACAAGCAAATCTTTAAATTATAGGATTGCAGCTCTTCATTATTATAGGGGAGTTTTGTTACTTCACCAATGAAATCACAGTTACTGAAAATAGAATATCAAAAATAGTGCTTTAAGATTTACAAACCAGGGCAGCTAGGTGGCATAGTGGATAAAGCACCAGTCTTGGAGTCAGGAGTACCTGGGTTCAAATCCGGTCTCAGACACTTAATAATTACTTAGCTGAGTGGCCTTGGGCAAGCCACTTAACCCCATTTGCCTTGCAAAAACCTAAAAAAAAAAAAAAAGATTTACAAAATTTCATCCTTGCATCAGCTCTATGAATATAATTGCGAAATAATTAACTAAGGTTCAATGCTTGGGAGCCTATGCAGTGCTGTCTAATCCAGTCTTCCACATGTCTGCTCTGTGGTGTTCACAATGGCATTCACAATGCTTTTGCCATTAGATTATGTACATGTATTCTATGTACTTTTCCTTTCCATCAAGTATGACATTGTGTGACTCCTTTTAGGGGTTTTCTTGGCAAAGATTCTGGAATGGTTTATTATTCCCTTCTCCAGCTCATTTTACAGATGGGGAAAAATGAAACCAACAGGATTGAGTGACTTATCAAGGATCAAACAGCTAGCATCTGAGTTCAGATTAAAACCCAGGTCTTCCTGACTCCAGACCCAGTGTTTTATCCACTAAGCCACCTGGCTACCTCCTTTCTTTCCAATAATTGTGTGACAAAGAGAAAAAACTATCGATAAACAGTTGAGTCAGAATTAATTGGGCTTTTAAAAAGTCATCAATTTAATACACATAATAAATACAACTATATAAAAGGAAGGAACATGTATACACTAAAATAATCCAAAGTAAATGTGATAAAATTATAAAGATCTATAAGAAGACATACTTTACATGTTTTAGGACTTTTTCAGTATATCATTCAGTTGTGAGATGCTATTTCCTCTACCAAAAATACTATTTTCCTAAGTACTCCCCAACTGCTACCTTCCCTATAGCTATAGTAGAGGAGGTATCTTTCCAGTCCCTCAGACTTGCATCCTGGGAGTTATTCTAGATTTCCTTAATATGTCTCACCCCCATTTCCAAGCTGTTGTCAAGATCTTTGCAGCATCCCCCCTACTCTCCTCTGACACCGATTTCAGTGGAGGCTTTTATTTTCTTCCTTGATAACTGCAAAATCCTGCTATTGTCTGCCTTCTTCAAGTCTGCCCTCATTCCACTCTTATACCATCTTTCAACTCCAGGCATTTTCTTGACTATCCTCTATGCCTGGAATATTTTCCATCCTCAATACCATTTAATGATCCTGCTGGTTTCCATTAAGTCCCAACTAAAATTCCTCTTTCTACAGAGAACTCCCTTATTTCCAGTGTTTTCCTCTTTTATTCATTTAATTATCCTAACCCTTACTTTATATATATATATATATATATATTTTTGTGGAATGGTGTCTCCCCCATTAGATCAGAAGCTCCTTAAGAGCATAGAGTCTCTTTTGACTATTTTTGAATCCCTAGCACTTAGAATGCTGCTTGCCATTGATGATGATATTTATCATTCATTCCTTTTTAAAAATTTATTTTTAAGAAAATGGGGTTAAATGACTTGCCCAAGGTCATATAATTAGGTAATTTTTTAAATGTCTGAGGCTAGATTTGAACTTAGGTCCTCCTGACTCCAAGGCCAGTGCTCTATCCACTGTGACACCTGGCTGTACCTTTAATATTCAATCTTTTTTTTTTTTGCAAGGCAATGGGGTTAAGTGGCTTGCCCAAGGCCACACAGCTAGGTAATTACTAAGTGTCTGAGACCAATTTGAACTCAGGTACTCCTGACTCCAGAGCCAGTGCTCTATCCACTGCGCCACCTAGCTGCCCAGCATTCATTCTTGAA
This sequence comes from Macrotis lagotis, assembly GCF_037893015.1. Taxonomy (NCBI): domain Eukaryota; kingdom Metazoa; phylum Chordata; class Mammalia; order Peramelemorphia; family Peramelidae; genus Macrotis; species Macrotis lagotis. The sequence goes on along the minus strand of NC_133658.1, from coordinate 201,319,583 downwards.
GAAGTCCATGACCTTAGGAAGGTGATGCCTTGACAAGGATATGAATTGAATTTGAGTGAGGGAGTGTGTTAAGTCACCAGTCTCACTTTCTCCTCCAGGACCATCTCTGTTCCAGTAACCAGAAATGAATCAGAACAACTGGAGACCTGACCTGAATGAGAGGCAATCAGGGTTAAGTGACTTGTCCAAGGTCACACAGATAGCAAGTTTCTGAATTATCTGAAGTATCTTAAGTATCTGAAGTCAGATTTGAACTCCCATCCTCCTGTCTCCAAGGCCAATGGTCTATCCATTTTGAGCCATCTAGTTGTCCATTAATAAACATTGATAAATTAATGAATAAATAAATTAATAAATGGTTTTTGCATCAATAAATGAATGAATATGAGATAGTTCTCTGGGACAGGAACAGGGAGAGACACTTCTAAGTATTCTGATGTAAAAAAAACTGAAAACATCAATAAAAACTTATTTTAAAAAATAAAAAAGACAATAAATGAGCATAAAGATCTCCCTCTTTCCTAGCATTACATGAGTCAAGGACTATCAAGCCTCTAGGAGGGTAGAAAGAAGTAACATTAGTTGCCTTCTCTCCCTATGAACTTCTATTCATATTGTGTCTATTTTCTTCCTTCCTTAACTAAAGGCTATTAAATACTGAACAATCGAATTACTATTTTGTGAACCTTAAAGACTGAAACAACAAACCATCAGAAGTGAAAGAATTAGAGTTTACCACAATTTGTGGGTAGCTATTAGATACAGCAGTCAGACAAAAGTTGATCTAAGTTAGGGTGTTCTTATATTCCTCATCCACCAGTTGTGGCATATGTATAAATTAATATTATAGTATGAATGCTTTGTAGCAACCTTGTTAAATCTGAGACCATTCTACTCAGGGACTAAGGTAGTAAGAGGAGCAGCTGGCTCATAGTATTGGGAAAAATACTACTGTTTGCAAATGATTTAAAGAGATTGAGAGTTCCCCCTTTTTTCCTATAATTTTCATTTCAAAGTTCATTTTCATGAAGAACATTAAGATAATGCAATTGAATTAATTCTTCACAGTCTTAGATCCCATCCAAAGACAAAAGGAATCTCTAAGATGAATTCCTAATCCTCGTGTTTCATTAAATCAAGTTTGGGTGGAGGTAGCTACTTTGGCTAAATTGAACAACCTAGGGGCAGTTAAGTGGCATAGTGGATAAAGCACCGGCCCTGAAGTCAGGAGTACCTGGATTCAAATCTGGTCTCAGACATTTAATAATTACCTTGCTGTGTGGCCTATGGCAAGCCACTTAACCCCATTTGCCTTGCAAAAACCTAAATAAATAAGTAAATAAAATAAAAAAAATAAATTGAACAACCTGGTGGTCATTTGAATGTAGAGATAGTCTCTTTGTCCAAAATGACATATTATAGTTTTCTCAGTTACTCATGGGAGTGAGCTCACTTTTTGTAATATTCGTTCCATCTTTTTTTTTTAAAAGAATGCTTTAACTTTAGTTATCGTACTCCTCCTCATCATCATCTTTGCTTGTGGTCTTTTAGCTAGATTTTAATAATATTCTCATCTAAAAAATAATTTTACTGTATTTCAAGCAAATGATATAACGAGAGTAAAAAGGACAAATCTACTAAAGCCCAATTCAAATTTTTTTCAATTAGCATTTTATTTTATTTTTATAATTTCATGTTATGAAAACTTTTCAACATTCATCTACATACATATGCATAATTTTAAGTCATGTAATTTCCTTCCACCCTGCCTTCACTTTTCCCTCCACTAGGTGGCAGTCAGCTGAATATTGTACATACACATTTATGTTTAACGTGTTTATAGATTAGTCATTTTCAATATGAAGAATTATTGGAAATTAAGGGAAAAGAAATCCATAAGAGACATTTTTAAAAAGTGAGTGTATAAAAAAATTAGAAAAAAATTTTAAAGGGGCAGCTAGATGGTAGAGTGGATAGAGCACTGAACCTGGAGCCAGGAGGACCTGAGTTCAAATCTGCCCTCACATTTAATAATTGCCTAGCTGTGTGACCTTGCACAAGTCACTTAACTTCATTGCCTTAAATTTAAAATAATTTAAAAATTAATAAAAAAAAGTGATTGTAATGTTCATTCAGATTCTGTGAGGTTTTTTTTTTGTTTTATTTTGTCTTGTTTTGTTTCTCTTCCTCTGAATAGAGATAGCATTGTCTATAGTGGACCTCTAGAGTTATCCTAGCTGACTAAACTACTGAGAGGAGTTGCTTCAATCAAGGTTGATCATTTCACAATGCTATTATTAATGTGTGCATTGTTCTCTTGGTTCTGTTCCCTTTGCTCAGCATCAGACCCTGTAATTCATTCCATGCTTCTCTGGAGTCTGACCATTCAGGGCTTCTTAAAGAACAATTGTATTGCATAACATTCAAATACCATAACTTGTTTAGCCATTTCCTAATTGATGGGCATCCTCTCAATTCCCAATTCTTTGCCACTTCAAAAAGAGTTACTATTAATATTTTGGGAGCATGTGGGACCTTTTACTTTTTTATTATTTCTTCTAGATATAGGTCTGGTATTGAAATTGCTGGGTCAAAGGATATGATCAATTTTAGTGCCTTTTGGCCATAGTTCCATATTGTGCTCTAGAATGGTTGGTTCAGTTCACAACTCCACCAGCAATGCATCAATATCCCAATCCTTTCACAGTATCTCCAACATTGATAATTTTTTTTCTTTTTATCATCATAGACAATCATTAATGATTTGGAACATTATTTCATATGATTATATATATATAGCTTAAATTTCTTCATTTCAAAACTGTTCATATCCTTTGACCATTTGTCAATTAGGGAATTATTCATTCTTTCATTAATTATCAAACAGAGTTTACTTCCAACCTCAGGAACACCCATTCTTTCAAGGACATATAAACTGTAGGGCCACCACTATGAGTGGTCTTTGCTATTTGAAAGTGCCTCTGATCTCTTTTATTAATAAAATGCTAGTATTATTAATAAAATAAATGAATTACCTAGAAAATATGTCTTTTAACTTTTTGAACACAGTACTTTTAAGTTTTCATGTAACATAGTTTTGCAAAAGTAAATTGATATTTTATAGTAAAATTTGTAGTGTGGTGCTAATCACTGTGTCACTCAATGATATAGAAGATATTATTTGTAACTGGTGTTTAATATTGAGAATAACATGTTGTAATGAAAACTCAAACTTATAGAATCAGAACACACTACCCCTAGAATCTGAGATTGGGAAGAGTTGTAGCCAGCACTCTGTGGATTCAAATAGTGAGAATAAAAATTAGGATAAAGGCACTCACTTTATGAAGGTTTCATGAATAGATAGATTATACAATTTTATACCTAAAAAGGACCTTAAAATTATTCAATCTAATCCTTTCATTTTTCAGTTGTGGAACTTGAAGTCCTTAGATACGAAGTGACTTGCCAAAAGTCATACAAGTAAGTGATTAGCAGAGGGAGGATTTTCATCAAGGCCTCTAACTTCAAATTTAAAGTATTTTTCATAGGACAATGATCTTCTAGTCATTTCTAGCCCTAGAACTCTGTTTGGCATAATGGTCATTTTTCAAATAGAGCATTAGCAGCATCAGGTAAAAACATATCAACATCTATTGACTGAGTTTATTTATTCTTGTTTCTTAGAGGAAAGTAGGATTTAGTGAAAACAAACTGAATCAATGGATTGAACTCATCCCCTTCTTTGAAATGTCTGTTTATGGTTTTCTCTCTCTTCCATTAAGTACTCTACAGTAAGTTCTTTCAAATACAGATGATGACTCTAGCTACATCTCAGTAGGCACACAGATAAAAAAGTGAGAAATTAAGCAACTGCTTGGTCTAAATTGTCATATTGGGTGACAATTGCAATAATTTGGTGCAGAAAAAAGAGCCCTTGATTTAGAGTCAGTATGCCTGAGTTTATATATATATAAAATAATTTATATATTATATATTATTCACTTACTGTGTGATCTAAGACCTGGCTTGCTACCTTTTGCACATCTTAAGCTCTTCAAATTCTTTCCAGTTGCTTTTAATCTATGTTTTTCTAAGCCATATTTTGTAAGGAAGTGAATTATTAAATGTCCAATTTCCTTCAAAGTGTTTGGATGTATGTAGTTTTTTCTAATGATGAATATAAGGAAGGAGAATTTAACTCTGATAGATGCTGGTATCATTGCACATAGGAATTGTTTTCAGAGAATGATAGGACAGAAAATTTGATGATAATTTTTTTTTGTTCTGTTGCTGGATTTATTATTTCAGTAGGGTGGGGAAATTACAGCTGATCAGAATATTCTCTAAAACTTAAAGTGTTAGGTAATTCTCTGAGAAAAAAGAGAGGATGAGGGATTTGCTCAGAATGTCACAACTCATAAGTTATATGCAGGACTGAGTTTCAGAAAGCTAAATCTCTAACCCCTTCAAAGAATTAGGATGAGCTGATTACAGTCCATTTCTATGTCATTGTTTTAAAGAATATCCCAATTATATATGCTTATAACTAGATCTTTAAACAATTCATTCTCTACCTTTTATCATAATTGTGAAGATTCTTGTTGGTGGTAGATCTTTTCTTCACTAGCAATGGTTTCTGTCAGTTCTTCAATAACCTTTACCATGAAAAGTTTATACTAGTCTTCTGTGGATGCTATCTTATCAAGAGAAAAGAAAACAAAACTTCTTAAAATGTCATATGGCCAATTAAACCTCCACAAAAACAGCTCACCATTGGTTTCCTAAGGAATTATAGACAGGTGGTCCAAGTTGCTAACTTTAAATGCGACCATTAAAATGTCAGCATTATGCAAATACTCTGCAAAGGAAGTTGAAAAACAAACAATTTATGGTAAGTTCACAGATTTCCAACTTGTTAGGACACTAAGAGCATCAATCCAGGATAAAACAACATAAGGTAGGGATATGTATTGTACAGGGCAATAAATATTTCTAGGGAATTGTGTTTCAGATCTCATTTCTCCTTTGTTAGTCACCCCCTTCCTGTTAGGGTTCACTGCATACTATTTATTATTGGTTCTACTTATCAGGTAGGATATTTAGCATTAGATCACCCACACATTTGGCCATAAACACAATTACATCATATTCATCAAATGTATACTCAAGATTGGAAATTCAACCCTTATGATGAATGGGTTGAATGAAATGACCTCCAAGGTCCTTTGCTGCTTAAACTTTTGATGAGATATGTGATTCCAGGGACTAACCTGGTATTTCTTATTAGTGAAACATAGAAACATATTGCCATCAGCTGCCCCATCATCAACTGAGATGCAAAGGAAAGAGCAAATGGATGTGTTTCCTAGAGCTGTCGGGGACCTTAGACATTATGAGATAATAAGATCATAGATCTAGAACTAGAAGAGAAATCAGCTACCACTTAGTCTAACCTTTTCCTCTGCTGCCTATTTTACTCAGATAAAGAAAATGAGACCCAAAGAGATGAAGCAATTTGCCAAAGATCACACAGGTAAGCGATTTAATAAAGATTCAAAGCCAATAGTTCCTCTCACTCAGAAAGCAATGTTTATTTCTCTTGTATCAAATTGGGAAAAATGTTCTTAGAATATTAGATCTGGAAGACTGATAGGATCATAGATTGTGATCTATAGGGAATCTGAGATTTAGAGCCGAAAATGATACTTATCTACATGACCTTGATGGTCCTCTAGAGCATTCTCCTCAATTTACAGATAAGGGAAGATAAGTAAAGATAGATTGCGATTTATCCAAGTTCACACACAAAAAAGAAATATTCAATTAATTAATTAATTAAACTACATCTACTCTGTGCCAGGCATTGTACTTGGCTTTGGGATATAAGTATAATCATTGCATTGAAATGACTGGAGTAATGAGAAAACTGAAGACTGGAAGAACATTTAGGAGATTGCTGCAATGATCTAATTGAGAGATGATGAGGGCCTGAAGTCAAGTGGTAGAGTTAGGTGAGTAGAGAGGAGTCTAATGTGGGAGATGTCATGAATCTAGATAGGAAAAAGATTCAACAACTGAATATAAAGGTAAGTTGAGGGAGAGTGAAGAGCCCATGACAGTGCTGAGATTATGATACTGAAACATCTAATAGAAATAAGGAAGTTTGGGAGGTGAGTGTTTAAAAAGAAGACTAATGAATTCAGTATTAGGTAGATGCATATGGTACATCCAGTTTGAAATGCCCAAAAGAGTCCCTTCTAAGTTACAACATTCCATAGTTCTAGGAAAATAATTTCATCATCTTCATGTATGGGATGCCACTTCTTCCCCCAAATCAGTACTAACTTTAAGTCAAGGAACTGGGCAATTATGGTAACTTTTTTATAACTGAGAGTTTGCAGTTTCAGCTCTCAGGTGAACTTTTCTTATATTTTTACATAAAAAGAAGTAAACCAAGCTAAACTTTGTCAGAGGACAGGGATGTCCAACCTTACTTTTAAAAGTTTTTATTGAAACAATAGACAATATATTTTGATTTTAATGAGAAATCTGCAATAGCTCTTTTTGGGACTGTATAAAATTGCACTGTGGGCAGCATGCAGACTGTGGGCTACATTTTTGACAGACCTGCCACAGGAAATAGAGATAGTCAAGATGATGAACTTTACCTTCTATTTATCTAGAGTGAGTTCTTTGTACAAGAATGAGTTATGGGTTCACTCTTTTAAGTGGTCTTATTGAGTCAAATGAAAATACATGCTTGAAGAAAATGAGAGACCTAGAAGTTGCCTCTTTTACTGAGGTTCAGAAATAGTTTTGATAATTTCTTAAGAAACAAATATGGGAGCAAGATAGTGGTGTTGTGAAGCTAGTAAAATAGACCAAATGGAAAAGAAAAACAGTTCCTTGAAAAGTAAAAAATGACCAGTTGGAAAAGGAATAAAACTCATCGAAAAGTAAAATTAACAAACTGGGCAAGGAAAAACAAAAGTTAACTGAAAAAATAAAACTTTAAAAATTAGACTTGAAAAATGGAAGAGACCAAGATTCCATCAACCAAAAAGAAAAGTACCTCTTAGGAAAAATTATTGACCTGGAAATTAGATCCAGGAGATACAATTTACACCTAATTGATCAAACTGAAAGCCATTGATCACTGCCAGGAAGAGATTCCAAAAATAAAAACTCCAAGAAATATTGCAGCCAAATTTCAAAATTCTCAACTAAAGGAAAAAATACTATATGCAGTCAAAAAAGAGGCAATTTAAAAATAGGGAGGTACAGTTAAATGAGTCATGAAATTTATCAGCTTCAGCATTAAATGTTAGGAAGGTCTAGAATATGATACTCTGGAGGGTAAAAGAACATAAAGTACAACCAATAATCAACTACCCTGAAAAATTTAACGTATTTTTGTGGGGTGGGGTGGGGAAGATGGATTTTTGGAAGAAATAGAGACCTTTCAAATTTACTAGATAAAAAGACCAGAAATGAACAGAAAATTTGATCCTCAAATACAGGATTCACTAAAAGCTAAAAAAGTAAATGGAATTGGGGAAAAATTTTAGTCACTAAGATTATACTGTATTCATTATTACACAGGAAAGTAATACCTGTAATTCTTGAGAATTGTATTTTTCTTAGAAAAGTTAAAAGAAGCATACTTAGAGGAGGTGTGTATGAATTAATCATGAAAGTAATAATGCTTTAGATGATACTTTAACTCATGAAGTCTGTTCTGGCAAATTCTATTTGGGATAGTTGTAGAAAATGTACTTAGAGGGTGTGGTATAAATGGATCATGAAGTGATTTTTCTTCACATGATACTTTAGCTCATGATACTTTAGGTTTGCATTTCTATAGGATAGTTAGAGTGTACTTGGAAGAGGGGTGGATATAAATTGACTATAATTTGATGATGTTATAGTTCTTAAGAATTATCTTTCTAATAGGATAGTTGATGGAGGTGTACTTGGATAAAAAATGAGGGTATGAAATGATTAAGAGAAGTGTACTTGGATAGAAAATGAGGGTATGAAATGATTAAGAGATAATGATATTTACAAATCAATCAACCAATCAACCCTGGAGAATTTTACTTCTATTCAGACAAAAAGAGAATACCTTGATAGAGGTTGTGAATACAAGACAGGTTATAAAACAATTAAGATATGAAGAGAAGAATTATACTGAGAGAATGTGAGGCATCAGAGGATAAATAACACCATATGAAGAGGCATAAAGAACTATTATAGTAGAGAGAAAGAAGGGAGAGTGTGAGCATTGAGTGAATCTTAATCTGAACAGACTTGTCCCAAAGAGGGAATAACACCATTCCCAATTCGATTTAGATACCTTACAGGGAAGTGGGCAGAGAAGAAAGAAAGGGAAAGAGGGGACTGATAAAAGGGAGTCAAAAGTAAAAGTAAAGATTAATGTTAAAGTAAAATATAAAAAGAATAAAAAGGAAAAAGAAGGAAAGGGAAGAGAATTGTTAGAAGGGAGGCCTGATCAAGAAGCAGCAGCCAGAAGAAAGACATTGATTAGGAGGAATAAGGGGAAAGGAAAGAGAAAAGTGTCAACAGAGGGAAGACAGGATGAGGGGAAATACAGAGTTAGTAATCATGACTGTAAATGTGAATAGGATACAATAAAATGAAACCAGATAGTAGAATGGATTAAAAACTAGAATCCTACAATATGTTGTTTACAAAAAACATATTTGAAGCACAGAAATATACATAGGGCAAAGATAAAAGGTTAAAGAAGAATATATTAACTTCAACTAAAGTAAATAAAATAGCAGGAGTAGCAATACCGATCTCAGACAAAGCAAAAGCAAAAATATACTTAATTGAAAATAATAAATAAGGAGAGTACTTCTTAAAAGGTACCATAAGCAATGAAGTAATATTAATAGAAAACATATATGCACAAAGTAGTATAGCATTCAAATTCTTAAAGGAATAGATAAATGAGTCACCAGGAGACATAACAAAATTATACTAATGGAGGACCCCAATCTCCTTCTCTCAGAATTAGATAAAAAAAATCCACAAAATAAATAAGAAGGAAGTTAAAAATGTGAAAAGAATTTTAGAATAGTTAGATATGATTGAGCTCTGGAGAAAATTTAATGGGAAAAGAAAAGAATATACATGGCACTTATATAAGAACTGGCCATATATTAAGGCATGAAAACCTCACAATCAAATGCAGAGAAGTAGAAATTTATTAAAGACACCCTTTTCAGGTTTGATGCAATTAAATTACATGGTATAAAGAGTCATGGAAACTAAAAATTAATTGGACACTAAATAACCTAATTTAAAAAAAATCAAAGGATCAAACAACAAATCATAGATCTAATCAACAATTTTATCCAAGACAATGATAGTGATAAAATATCATACCAAACCTTGTGGGATACAAGTCAAAGAAGTTATTAGGGTAAATTTTATATCTCTAAAGATTTATGGTAATAAAATGGAGAAAAGAAGATATCAGTTAATTGGGTATACAATTAAAAAAAGCTATAAAAAGAACAAATGAAAAATCTTCAATTAAATGCCAAATTAGAAATTCTGAAAATTAAAGTAGTAATTAATAAAATGAAAGTAAGAAAACTTTTTGAATTAATAAATATTACTGAGTTGGTTTTAAAAAAACAATAAAATAAACCTTAGGTTAATCTTATTTTTTAAAAAAACAAATAATCAGTAGCAAAAATTAAAAGGGTGAATTCACCATCCATGAGGAAAACATTAAAGAAATAATTCCAAACTATTTTGCCCAACTGTCTGCCAACAACTCTGACAAGTTAAGTGAAATGAATGAACATTTGCAAAAATAGAAAATCCCCAGATTAACAGAAAAGCAAATAAAATAATCACATTTTTAGTAAAGGAAGTTGAAGAAGTCTTCAAGAAACTCCCTAAGAAAAATTAATGAATTCTAATTCTATATTAACTAATTAAAAAAAGAAATGAAGAAGGAATACTGTCAAATTCCTTTTATGACAGCAAGTGATATCCAGATCCCCAAACCCAGGGATCACCAAGTACAATTTGTAAGATCTGTAGTAAAAACTCTGCCAAAGAGAGTAAGGAACCCAGCCCATCATGGCCTGCAGCCCCAGCCCTGGGAAATGGAAGTTAACCAAGGAGTCACACAGCAGGGAGTCACTGAATAGCTGCTTCCAGAATGCTCTCAGTCCATGGAAGGTAAGGGGGTGGAGGGTGACTGTCAAGGTCTCTTTGCTATCCCTGGGACAGAACTCTTATGCTTTGATCAAATGCAAATCCTGGTTGCAGTATGGAGCCTCCTTTGCCTAAGCAGAACAGGGACCTCTCCTCACAGCTCCAGGGCAGAAGAGAATGCTTGTGGTCATCTACATACCAGAGTACAAGTAGGAGAGCAGTCAGAACCACTACTAAGACACTAAAGGAACTGAGACCCTTTTGGAGTGTCCCAATAACCCTCAAAAGCTCAGGAAGTAGTTCAAAACCAGAGCCTAGGCTGGGGAAATGAGTAAACGGGAAAAACAAAGAACCTGACCATAGACAATTACTTTGGGCCCATGGAGGATCAAAACACATACTCAGAAGATGACAAAGTCCAAGCTTCTGCATCCAAAACCTCCAAGAAAAAAATAGTTCAGGCTGTGAAAGAGCTCAGAAAAGATTTTGAAAATCAAAAAAGGGAGGAAGAGGAAAAAATTGAGATGAGAAATGAGAGCAATGCAGGAAAAAACATGAAAATCAAGTCAGCAGCTTGGTCAAGGAGTTACAAAAAAATGCTGAAGAAAATATGTTAAAAACCAGTTAAGGCCAAATGGAAAAAGCAGTCCAGAAAGTTAATGAGGATAAGAATACTTTAAAAAAATAGAATTTGCCAGATGGAAAAGAAAATTAAAAAAAAACTCTGAGGGAAAACTCCTTCAAATGTAGAATTGAGCTAAAGGAAATTTATGACTTTGTAAGGAATCAAGAAACAATAAAACAGGGGCAGCTAGGTGGTGCAGTGGATAGAGCACTGGCCCTGGAGTCAGGAGTACCTGAGTTCAAATCTGACCTTGGACACTTAATAATTACCTAGTTGTGTAGCCTTAGGCAAGCCACTTGAATCCATTGCCTTGTAAAAACTAAAAGAAAAAAAACCTAAAAATAAAAGGAATAATAAAATAATACCAAAAGAATGAAAAACTAGAAGAAAATGTGAAATATCTCATTGGGAAAATGACTGACCTTGAAAATGGATCCAGATGAGATAATTTAAAAATTATTGGGCTACCTGAAAGTCATGATCAGGAAAAGAGCCTTGACTTTATTATTAAAGAATTTATACAGGAAAATGGCCCTGAGATCCTAGAAGCAGAGGGTAAAATAGAAATTGAGGGAATCCACTGATCTCCTGCTGAAAGAGATCCCCAAAAATGACTCCCAGAAATATTATAGACAAATTCTAGAACTCCCAAGCCAAAGAGAAATATTTCAAGCATCCAAAGAGAAATATTTCAAGCAACTGAAAAGAAACAATTCAAATATCATGGAGCTACAATCAGGATTACACAGGATTTAGCAGTGTCTACATTAAGGCTAGTAGGGTTTGCAATATGATATTCCAGAAGATAAAAGATCTTGGAAAGCAACCTAGAATCAACTACTCAGCAAAAATATTTTCTGGGGAAAATATGGATATTCAATGAAATAGGGGAATTTCAAACTTTCCTGTTGAAACAACCAGAGCTGAACAGAAATTTTGATCTCCAAGTACAGGTGAAGCATAAAGAGAGTGGAAGAGAAGGGTAATTTATGAGAAATTTGATGATGTTAAACTGCCTGTATTCCTGCATGGAAGATGAAATTGATAACTCAAATGGACCATCTCAATGAATAGAACAGTCAGGAGTATATTTAGACAAGGCACAGAAGAGAACTGAATATGAAGGAATAATGTATTAGAAAGATGAAGTCATGGGGTGGCTAGGTGGCATAGTGGATAAAGCACTGGCCATGGAGTCAGGAGTGCCTGGGTTCAAATCCAGTCTCAGACACTTAATAATTACTTAGCTGTGTGGCCTTGGGCAAGCCACTTAACCCCATTTGCCTTGCAAAAAAACAAAACAAAACAAAGAAAGATGAAGTCAATAGGTGAAAAAGGTATGTACTAGGAGATAGGGAAAGGAGAAATAGAATGGGCTAAGATATTTTACATTAGAGTCAAAAAAACCTTTTGCAATAGAGTGGAAGGGGGAATTTGAATGAGTGAGGCTTTTTTCTCATCGGAAATGGCTCAGAGAGGAAACAACATACACACTCCCTAGAGGAAAAAGGAGAAGAAGGGGATGGGAGAAAGGAGGAAAAGGGAGGCAAGGAGAGGTGTAGGTGATAGATGAAAGGGTAGATTGTGGGAGAGGGTAGTCAGATAAAACACATTTTGGACTCGGGTCCTCCTGGTCCCTGGGGGCCTGTGCTCTGTCCACTCTGCCACTTGGCTACTCCATAGCACATTTTTTGAGAAGAGACAAAGTGAAAGGAGAGAGAAAATAGAATAAATGGGAGTGGGGAGGAATGAGTGGAGGGAAATACACAGCAATAGCAACTGTGGGAAAAAATATGGAAGAAACTTCTCTGATGGACTTTTAATAAAGAATGTAATCCATCCCAGAGACAGAACTGATGGTATCTGAACACAGACTGAAGGACATTTTTTTCTTTCTTTCACTTTATTTTTCATGAGGTTTTTCTATTTTTGTGCAGGAAGGGGGGTTATATTTACTCTTACAAGAAGACTATTTTAGTAATGTGTAAATAAATTAAAAAAGAAAAAAGTAATATGGGGAATTATAAGCTTTATTTTTAAGCAATAAAAATGGAGAGTCACAGATTTATATACAATTCTCTTTTTTTGCATTCTATACATATGCTAAAGAAAGCAAGATTTTCTGGAGAGAAAAGAATTTTGTTTTTGCATTTGAAATTCTATACTTAGCTGAATGACACTGAATGTCTAGTGTAAAACCATTCAATATTATGCAAACTCACATGGTACCAGCAAAGATTGCTACATTAAAATATCTAAAAAAAAGAAAACTGAAATATAATATGGCAAAACTAGACCCACATTTCATATCCTATACCAAAATAAGTTTGAAATGGGTATAGGATTTAGATATAAATGGTGACCTATGGAGAGGGAAACAAAGTTTATGATCATGCAAGAGATAGAGAATATTATAAATTGCAAAATGGATAATTTCACTACATTTAACTAAAAAGGAAAGGTTTTGTGAAAAACCAATGTAGCCGAAATTAGAAGGAATGGAAAAAGCTGAGAAACAATCTTACAAATAATATTTCTAATAACAAACATTTCTAAAAATAAATAGAGAACTGAGTCAAATTTAAAAGAATGCAAATTATTAAAAGGCTGATAAATGACAAAAGAATATTAGTAGTTTTCAGATGAAGAAATTAAAGTTATTTAGTCATCTAAAAATGCTACAAATCATTATTGATTAGAGAAATGCAAATTAAAACAATTTTGAGGTTCTTCTGCTCACCTAACAGATGGCTAAGGTGAAAAAAAGGAAAATTGTCAATGTTGGAGAAGATGTGGGGAAAACTGGGACACTAAAACATTGTTGATGGAGTTGTGAACTAATCTAACCATTCTAGAGTAATTTGGAATTATTTTCAAAGGGCATCAAAACTCTACATTCCCTTTGATCCAGAAAAGAGATTATAAAAAAGAGGGAAAGACCCACATGTACAAAAATTGTTAGAGTAAATCTTTTTGTAGTGGTAAAAAATTTGGAAATTGAGGGGATGCCCATTAATTGAGAAATGGCTGGACAAATTGTGGTAAAATAATGTATTGGAGTATTATTATTGTTCTGAAAAGAAGTTATGAGCAGCCTGACTTTAGAAAAGCCTGGAAAGACTTGCATGTACTGGTACTTAATGAAGTGAGCAGAACCAAGAGATCATTGTACATATTAACAACAACATTGTGAAATAGGTAAACTATGATGGACGCAGCAACTCACAACAGTTCTATGATCAAAGATAATCCTGAGAGACCTGTTACAGAAAATGATATCCACATCCAGAAAACAAAACAAAACAAAATACAACTATGAAGCCTGAATGCAGAGCAAAGCATAGTATGTTCACTTTTAAAATTTTCATTTTTGTTTTGTCTTCTTCATGTTTTTTTTTTCCTTCTCCCCTTAGTTCTTATTCTTCTTTCACAAAATGACTAATTTGGAAGTATATTAAATAGGATTGTACATATACATCTTATATCAGGTTGTTTACTGCCATTGGGAGGGGGAATAAGAGAGGGTGGCAAAAATGTGGAAATCATAAACTTGTAGATGGAGGAATGTTGAAAACTATCTTTGTAGTAATTGAAAAAATGAATTATAAAAAATAAATAAAATGAACTATCATAAAAGAAAGAAACAAATACAAAACAAGTTAAAAAACAAAGAAGCATCTGCCATGACACCTCATGGACTAAGATACTGTAACAGTGTAGTTATAGTGAGCTATTCATTCAAGTTGTTAATATTGGGCCAATTTTGTGCCCAGAAAGATCTGAGTTTGAGTCCTGCCTGCCTCTGATATGTCCTGACTAGGTGATTCTGACAAGTCATTTAAACTCTCAAAGTCTCAGGTAACTTTTAGACCAGGAGATATAGACATGTCTGGATCTACTTTATGAGAAAAAGTTTTCTCTCTTAAGAGTTCCTAAGGTGCATGAAATCACAAAGGGAGAGGAGAGAGAAAAAAAAATTTAGATCATCTGTTATTTCCCCCCTCTGTTTTCCATACTGAGTCACCTACAGGTTAAAAAACTAAAGTTAAAAAAGTTTAGCTTTGAAAATTAATCTTACCCAGGCCATCAATATCTTCACAACCCTCAACACCATTCAGAATACTTCTTAGAATTCAGATTCTTCATTTACACAAAGGTATAAACAGGCGATAACAACTCCAAGTATCATCCCTCTATAAGTATTTAAATTCATACAAAAATCAAAGTCTAAAGAGCAAGAGGGGAATCTTAGGACCTCAAGCAAGTGCTTATAATATGTAAGCATCCCTCATTCTCTTACCAGACCTGTGTCTCTATAACTTTGGAAGAATATTAATATCAGGGAAAGAGCATTTGAGACAGTAAGAAAATCTGACTTCATATCACAACTCCAAAATTTAGTAGGATGTAATACTAGGCAAGTCACTTAATCTTCCAAAGTCTCCATTTGCTCATCAGAAAAATAGGAATGATAGATACCACTTCTATATTGAAAAAGCTGTGCTTGCATTCCACTTCAGGCTGTTCTTCTGACTCTTTCTTTTTCCGCCATGACTACTGGACCTTTTTCTACCATAGCACAGAAACCTTTCACTCTGGAAGTTCCCTATATTCCTGAACATCTTACACTAGAAATACTTTCTGTTCCTGAAGCCTCTCCCTCTGATTGTCTGACGTCTCCCAGACCTTCCAGTTTAAGGAATAGTCCAAGATCTACCATATTTTCACTTTCTAGGCCTATGAATTCCCCTACTATGCCCCGAACTATGTACTTTCATCCCCACTCCCCTTTATGTTTTTCAGGTTCCCTTTATATATTTTCTCCCTTTAGAATGGAAGCTCTTTAAGAACAGAATTTCTTTTAGCTTTTGTTTGTATGTCATGCACTTAGCACAGTGTCTGAAATATAGGGAGCACTTAATGCTTGCTAACTATCTCATAGGGTTGTTGTGAAAGTAAAATGAGATAGAGTGTGGAAAGTAATTTGTAAAACTTAAACTATACATAGATAAAAGACAGCTTCTATCAATTAACAAAAATCACAGTTTTTCTGAGGTGAAAAGAACATCATAGGCCATTTAATCCAAACTACACCTGCATAAGAATCTTCCCTACAATATCTCAACAAGTACTCATTGAATCTTTACTTGAAAATCTCTTCAAATCATAAAATAATGAGGAAGGGAAAGGAATATGCATTTGTATAGTGCCTACTATATATCAGGTACTATCCTAAGCCTCACAACAACCCTACAAAGTATCCTGATTTTACAGACAAGGAAATAGAAGCAAACAAAGGTTAGTTAAGAGACTGGTCCAGGTCATACAGCCAGTAGAGCTGATTTGATATCAATTCTTTCTTACTCCAGCCTTAGACTCTAACTGACTCTGGAAGGCAAAACCCACTACTACCCAAAGACAGTTCATTACAATTTTAAAAGATCATTTTCAGTGTTAAGCAGTTTACCGATATCAAACTGCAATTATGATCTTAGAAAAAGCATGAATTGATTTACATAAAATAATGAGGAGCAAAGTGAACAGAACCAAGAGAACCTTGTATGTAATAACAGCAATATTGTTTTAAGAACAACTCTGAATGATTATTATAAATGCTCAAATTAATTACAAGGGATCTATATATATATACACACACATATATATATATATATGTATATGTGTTTGGATATATATGTGTGTATATCTAACAGTAACCATCTTCCACAAAGCAGTCCATCAAATACTTGAAAAAGTTCTAATTTGCCCACTAAGAAGAGTCTTAGAGAAGAGTCTCTTCTCAAAGTTCAACATTCCCAGTTCTTCTGATCAAATCTACCATGACATATTCTTGAGACTCTTGGCAACCCTATTTGCTTTCATTTGTATACTCTCCAGTTTAATAATATCAGAATTAAACATAGTTCTCTAAACCAGGTTGAAGCAGATCAAAAGAATGGAGGAAAGGAAGGAGGGAGAAAAAAAATGAAACAGGAAAGAGAGCACTGTCCTTGTTAATGATTTAGGTATGTTCTTTCTTTCCAACCCAGAGAAGTTATTGGGTAATTCAGCAACTTATTTTAATTATTTGAAGAAATACTTCAAAGTGTTTAGTTCCTAATGTGTTACAGTTAAATGTAGATAGGAAGAGATTATATATGAGTTTCAAACAAATGTGAAGTCAGCTTTAAATGAACTGGGGACATTATGGTTTCTGGTCATCTTAATATTTCACCTCATTCTAATGCAACAAAGGTATCTTGATTCATTGGAAAGAACTCTGATTTGTAGATTAGGAGACATGGCTTCCAATATTAGCTCTGACACTGTGTGATCATGGCAATGAATTTCTCTCTGATCCTGAGTTTCCTAATCTCTCAAATGCAAAAATTTAGCACACTAGATCACTCAAGCACAGACTGTCAAAATTAGAAAGGACCTCAAATCTAGTCCTACCCATACCTGATCAAGAAGCCTATTGTTGATAAGAGGTCATCCCATGTAATCTTGAAGAGTTCAAGATGACCATTAGAAATCTAAAGGACTCCAGAGACCATCCAGTCCAAACCTTTCATTTTATAGATGAAGAAACTGAGTCCTAGAGAGGATAAGTGACTTCCCAAAGTTCATACAAATGCTAAGAGTGAGAGAGAGGATTTGAATCCAAATCCACTGATTCCAAAGGTAAAGTTCTTTTTTTTCTCTTTATGTCAGTCCAAAATCATCTTCTTTACCATCTCTCCCTCATATTCCCTGTTGTGTTTTATGGTTAAGAACAAATCTAAAGTCTCTTCTCCATGATATGAAAAGGGAAAGGAAAGGAACAGGCATTCATTACATTCCTATTTTGAGCTGAGAACTTTACAAATATTATCTCATTTGATCCTGACAGTAACTCTGTAAGATAGGTGCTACTGTCACCCCTATTTTACATTTGAGAAAACTGAGGCAAACACAATTTAAGAGATTTGCTTATGGTAACACAACCAAGAAGTTACTAGATTTGAACTCAGGTCTTCTTGACTCCAGGCTAAGTACTCTATCCATTGAACCTCTTAGATGTCTTGAAGGCAACTACTGACCTGCTGCCCACCCCTGCCCTATTTCATTTAAGTTAACCATTTGCATTTTCTTCAACTTATTCTCACATGATATAGATTCTGGAAAGGTCCACTCAGTTCAATTCAACACCAACACTTTGTTCTCTACCACAGTACTCTGAAACAAAACAAATAACTGAAAGTAAAAGTTGGGACAAATTATAAGACATAATTGATTGCACATGAAGCTACAAAACAATTATATACAGCTTGCTATTTCTTTTAAATATATAATAAAGTTATCATTTAAATTTCACCTCCCTTTTTTCTTCCCTCCTCTTATTATCCCTCCCTCTCACCCCCCCCAAAAGATGCTAGATCTCACATTCCTGACTTTATCTAACCTCCTCAGGCATGATATGTATATATATATATATATATATATATATATATATATATATATATATATATATATATATTGTCATTGATGTAATGTAATTTAGGAAGTGGAAGTAATTTGTGGGGGCAGTTAAGTGGATGGATCAGGAATCAGGAAGACCTGAGTTCAAATTCATTCTCAGACACATACTAGCTGTGTAACCCAGGACAAGCCACTTGACCTTTTTTTGTCTGTTTTCTCATCTGTAAAATGAACTGATGAAGGAAATAGGATATCACTCCACTATCTTTACTAAGAAAAACTTAAATGGAGTCACAAAGAATTTGGCATGACTGAAATGACATCAGCAAAACCTGAGCAAATTACCTTTTTTTCTTTGGACTGCTTCTTTCCTGTTAAAAAAAAAAAGATGGAGCTGGATCAAATCCAAACTAATTTGAGTAAAGAAATATGGGTCTATATATGCAATGTCAGCAAATCACAGTCGACTGCATTTACTGTCTGGGCTTAAAAGAGATAGGACTTATCCCTCTAAAGAACTAAAACATTCTCTCATTTTTTCCTAAGAATTTCCTAAGGAAAATTTCCTAAGGAAATTCTTCTTCCATCTTTATGTTATTAATAACTCTAGCAAAGATGATAAAAATCCCTGCATCTACAAAGAATTGGAGGGCATAACTTTCCTCATGAGTTGTAAAGCAGTGGAAATAATTTCATGCTGTAAGATTCCCTTTGAGCTACAAGCCATCTCCCAAAAACAGCTGACTAGGACAAATGACATACTATTCACCATCTTAGAGCAGATGGGTATCTAGAGATATGATCAAAGTCTTATTATGGGGACATATGTTTTCTAAACTTACATCTCACCTTAAACACTTATAGTTCATTCTTCACTCGCAAGTTTTGTTGTTGTTCAGTCATTTCAGTCATGGTTGACTTTTTGTGACCCCATTGTATTTTTCTTAGAAAAAAATACCAGTTATTTTAAAAAATGAAGAAACTGAAGCAAAAAGAGTTGAGTGACTTACCCAGGATCATAGAGCTAGTAAGTGTCTGAGGCCAAATTTAAACTCAGGTAGATTAGTCTTTCTGACTCCAAACCCAGTACTTTATCCATTGCAATTTTGGAGCTGATGGAAACAACCCAATGGGTTATGGAGTCAGGAAGTGATATAAGGAAATGACATCCAAAACAATACTACAGATAATTTCTATCTTCTTTCCAAATTCCTCTCATTATTCTTCCACTGCTATCTTTTGTCTGATGAAAAGAAGGAAACCTATGAGAAGGTCAAAGAAAGATGTTTTATTTAATGCAATGGAGAGAGTTTCTTGCCCTAGGCCATTGTTACTCAATTTCCAAAAATGTCACATCATTGTGAATTGAAAGATGATTATTTTTATGTAAAGAAAAGTAATTTTTGGAAGTTTGCTGAGGTTTGAATGCATGAGGGTGCCAGGCTTTTCCTGGGAAGGAGGCCAGAATTACTGACTGCCAGAAAAAAAAAAGAAAGAAAAGTTGCCCTGATTTATTTGGTTATTGATTGATTTGAAATATATCCTCCTGGAAATGCCTCTAGGTAGCTATGCAAAGTGACCTCAGAGAATTGAATGGTATATATTTCTGAACATCAAGAGATTCTTAATCAGAACTACTCAACCAGCCTTTCTTGATATTCAACCAGCTCTAAAGACAGCCATGTTTTAGTACATAGAACACTAGATTTATAGACATACAGTCTGGATTTGAATCCAAACTCAGTTATTTCTTTTGTGACATTGAATAATTCCCATAACCTCTCTAGATTTGATTTTTCTTTCTTATAAATTGAAGTTCATATAATCTCTCAGGTGTCTTCCAACACTCAAACTTCTGAAAAATAGACCTTGGAAAAATATAAAATTTGGAAATCAATCAACAAGCATATAAAAAAGTTTTTACATTTATTAAGTGAGAACTGAGGATACAAAATAAGGAAAAGAACATTTCCTATTCTCATAGTACTTACAATCAAATGGGGAAGGCAACATGAACACCACTATATACAAACTCAAAGTACAAAATTTTATTATCATAAGGAAATTAATGTTATATTAATTGAAAATCTTTGTCAGTTGAATGTCTTCTACAATGTAAATTAGATCCCTAATTAAAGATCAGATAGTCACTGCTTCAATAGTTCTAGTACTAGAGGAATTATTATCTAAAGTGGAAGTCTATTGTATTTCAGATAGCTCTTATAGCCCAACTGCCTTGAGATCTCATCATTGGGAACTTTTCACCAGAGCAGAATGCAAACCATCTCCTTTCTCACAAAGAGGAAGTTTAGGGAGGGGTTAGGGAAAAAAATGGACAACCTTTCCCAGGAACAGATGGGACGATGGGACCCAGAAGCAGGAGGTTTTAAACTGCAAGGCAGGTTTGGGCCAGTTGTTTTGTCATTTTTCGGTGGGGGGGGGGGGGTCGTCCAGAGAATAGTAACAAAGGCATCTGAGAGTGAGGAAGACTTTAGTTCACTGCAGTCTTCTAATTGATTCCTTTCAGCAAATGGGCTTACTCCGTGTACCTTGCACCTGTCTGGGAAGATAACTCTTATTAATATCAGGAGTACTTCCACACATAAACAAGCTAGGAATCAGCTTGGGTACCAGGACAGGGTTAAGACTACTTTATAGATCATGTATTTCCTGAATGGTATCGCTGTAGAAAACTATACTGAGAGAGGTATAGTGGCATGGTTGATACAGAGCTAATCTCAGGGTCAAAAAGACCTGGGTCCTACCTCTGACAATACTGGTTATAGACCTGGGAAAGTCACTTGTCTAGACATCGTAGAACAGATATTAATCTGCGTCGGGAGGGGAAACTGTTGCATTGGCAGTCACCAATATCAATTAAATACATTTTTAAAAGGAAAAAATGTCTAATTCTTAGAAAATCTTTCTTTCAATGAATCAAACATCTGGACCCCTGTAATTTCTACCTATTGCTCCTAATTCTTCCTTTTTGAATAACAGAATATATGATCCTCTTCTAGGGCAATTAGGTGACACAGTGGATAGTGTACCAGGTCTGGAAACAGGAACAACTTAGTTCAAATCTGGCCTCAGAACTTACTAGCTGTATAACCCTGGGAAAATCATTTAACTTAGTTCGCCTCAATTTCCTCATCTGTAAAATGAGTTTGAAATAGCAAACTATTGCACTATTTTTACCAAGAAAATCCAAATGGGATCACAAAGAGGCGAATCCAACTGAACTTCAACAAAATCATCTTCTATTATTATAATCTGCCAAATATTTGAGCATAATTTTTTGTGTCCACTCCTAGACCAAATAAGTCTGCTGCATAGGCTGCATATTCACAGTTCTTTTCCCACATGAATTAATTTCAAAACTGGTTAACCTCCTTATCACTCTTCTTTTAAAATGCTCCTATTTTTTTCCCTTTAAAATATAGAACTAAGAAATTGATATAATAACCCAGTTATAGATAGAAGACAAAGAACATTATCTTCATTGTAGATGTTATTTCCCCCTTTTAAAATGTTATCTTGTTTTCTCCCAATTACATATTAAAAACAATTTTTAACATTTAAAAAAAAGTTTTGAGTTCCAAATTCTATTCCTCCTTCTATTCTCCCTTTCCTGAGATGATAAGCAGTCAGATACTGGTTATACACTTGTAAACGTGTAAAACATTTCACTTACTGTGAAGTTTTGAATTAATCCAAGCAGTCTGGAGAGCAAATTGGAACTATGCCCAAAGGGTTATAAAACTGTAAATACCCTTTGATCTAACAATACCACAACTAGGTCTGTATCAAGAGATCACAATAAAGGGAAAAGGACCCACATGTACAAAAATATTTATAGCAGCTCTTTTTGTAGTGCCATGGAATTGAACATTGGGGGATGCCCATCAAATGGGGAATGACTAACAAAATATATGAATATTAAGAAATATTCCAGTTCTGTAAGAAATCATGGCAGGAAGGTTTCAGAAAAACCTGGAAAGACTTACGTGAACCAATGCAGAATGAAGTAAATAGAACCAGGAGATCAAAAAAAAATGAATTTTGAAAACTATATTTACGTGTAATTGAGAAAAATAAATTAAATTTTAATTTTAAATAAAAAATTAAAAATCATTTAAATAAAAAAATTTAAAAAATATTAGTCATTTTGAACAAGAATACTCAAGATATTATTCCTCTTAATGAAACATATGTTAGGGTTAATTATTTTTTTTGCTACAAAATAATATTCTTGAATCAAATTGAATATAAATAAACTAAAATTCTAAGTTCTTTTTTGAATGTGTTGCCTCTTTTGACTTTTTTTTAACTAAAGTTGAGTTGACTTTTTTAAACTAAAGTGAAAAATTTTACATTTATCCCTATTTCAGCCTTTTAAAATATGACCCATCATTCCATTCCTATACAAAAACAAGGTAACAATTAAACTTACAATATACTAGACTCTGTACTAAGCCTTAGGAAACTAATAAATGCAAACAGAACATTCCCTGCCCTCAAGCATTTTATATTTTAATGGTGAGAGATAACCATACAAACAGGACCTGGTTAGAGGAGAGAAAGGAGGGGAAAGGTGGATGAAGTTATACTTGGAGAGATGGTATTAAAATCTAGAAATTCAGAAGCAGAACCAAGACAGGTACTGGACTGTGCTTGTTTCTAAAAAAAAAAAAAAAAAAAAAAAAAAAAAAGTGGTACTAAGAAATACTCTCCAATGAGAGAAGGGAGCCAACATGGCAGGAGAATGGTCCAGGGTGAGAAATTTGCAGGGGCAGGTGATGAGGAGGTTAAAGGCAGATGGATATTCTAGAGTCAGGAAACTAAAGAGAATGAAAAAATTTCTGGTTAAGACTGACATGGGGACTTGCTGACAAAATTTAAAAATCAAAAAGCAGAACAGAAGTAGAAACCCCTTAGGATCATATTTATGTTATCTAACATATTTTCTTCAGTCTTTTCTCTCTTCAACTTATCTGCCTAAGAGGAAAAAAAGAGAATTACAATGTCATAGACTATTTCACAAAACTTTGAAGTCGCATTTGATCTTCAAATGCTTTTCCTGTCTAGGGAAATGGATCCTTTCTTGCCACAGGGATAGCCTGTGACAGACCATCAGTGATCAATAGGAAGGACTTCTGCCCAAAGCAAATTTTGTCCCAGAGTAATGCAATACTTCTTTCCTTATTAATATACTATTTTAGAAATAACTTGATTTTCTTGTTTTTCTTTAGATTTTTGAAGGCAATGGGGCTAAGTGGCTTGCCCAAGGCCACACAGCTAGGTCATTATTAAGTGTCTGAGGTCAGATTTGAACTCAGGTACTCCTGACTCCAAGGCCAGTACTCTATCCATTGCACCACCTAGCCACCCCTTAGAAATAACTTGAGATGGAATTATGCTAAGTTCCAAAATTTCTATGATGACTTTTTTAATCTATTCTACTATTGCTTGACTGTTAATGTGTGGATTGGGTTCAATTCAATTCAGTTCAATAAGTACTTAAATATTTTTTTTGAAGACCCCAAGGACACAATAACATATTGTTAGCCTCCACTCTGAAGAAGGCTATAGTCTATGGGGGTGGGAATATTTAAGGCATTTACCCAAATCTGTAGAATGCAAAGTATGCAGAACAAGATGATCTGAAGTGCTTTAAGAAGACTCAAGATGGGATATTCAGTCAGTACTATCAGGGAAGAGAGGGAATCTAATGAGCAGAGATGAGAAGAGGTTACTTAAGGTAAAGGGATAGTCTGAATATATATACATAAAGATGGAAAAATAAAGGATAAGAACAGAGATCAAATGAGTCCTGTTTAGCAAGATAGTACAAGAAATATGAGATAAGGTTAAAACAATGATTTACAGCTAGATGGATAATGGAGAGCTCCTGAAGTTTTTTGAATAATGAACTAGAATTGTGAGAAATATGCATTAGAGAAATGGGCCAGATGTTTGAGTCATTCAAAACCACTGGTTAGGCATGGAAAGAAAATAAGTAGTTATTGGAGCAGTATGTAGGCAACAGTAATGGGAGGAGTAATAAGAAACAAAGTGAGGAAAAAAAGGAAGGGTGGGGAGAAAAAAGGGTGTGGGAGGAAAATAGAGAAAGATCAGAAAAAAAGGGAATTGGACCCGATGTCACTGGCAATTCAGTTCCTTTAAAATATTTGTACTTCTACCATGGGACCAAAAGTTTCTTGACCTCTAATCTCTTTAAATTCTGAGATCTGCTTCCCACAAAAAACTTAATGGATTTTATTTTAGCAGAACTCAACAAATAACAGAAAGTTACAGATCCTTACATATGGCTTTTACTACATTTAGAAACTTGAATTTGCTTAAGAGAAATGTGATATTTTAATCAAATAGTTTGTGTATCTGAGTCTAAGGATTTTTATTTAAAATCTGAATGTACCAGGGGAAATAAAGCACACAAAACAACTAGTTTCTATTGTGATATATTTTTTTTAATATAAGCTAGTGTTGTGTCATGGTAGATTCAGAGTCAGAAGAACTGATATCAAATCCTGACTCTGCCACTCACTTATAGGATCATGGTGGGTGTCATTTCTTTTCTCTGTACTTCAGTGTCATCATCTTAAAACTAAGGGTCAAACCAAATGACCTCAAAGGCCTCTTTCAGTTTTAGTAGTCTTTGCACATTATCTTAACAGATTTTGAGGAAAAAATGTTTCCAGTTTTTACATAGCTGGAAAAAGCATTAAAAGCATTAAATGATATTTTATTTAATTGTGAATTTTTGTTGGGGGGGGAATTGAGCTAAATTCTATAGATATTTAATAAAAACTATTATGTGAAACTGTAGATTTAAAAAAATTTTTCTTTTGAATAGTCAGAGAATATTTATACAGCAAGGATTTATTTGGTCACATTTAGACATAGCAAGCTATGGTTTTTTTTTCCCTTTACCGTGTAGAAATTGTCTTTTGCTCTATAATTAACCAAATTTAAAATAAATCATTTCATCTGTCATGGAAACTGTTATTATCACTAATAAAAGGGATAGATAGGAGATAGTTGACAATTCTGTAACTGTGTGTGTGAGAGAGTGTGTGGTTTTTTTTAAGAGATTAGGTTTTTTTTTTAGATTTTTGCAAGGCAAATGGGGTTAAGTGGCTTGCCCAAGGCCACCTAGCTAGGTAATTATTGTGTCTGAGACCGGATTTGAACCCAGGTACTCCTCACTCCAGGGCCAGTGCTTTATCCACTGCTCCACCTAGCCGCCTTGAGAGTGTGTTTTTAATAAAGCAACAGATGTTGACTACCTTTAACAGCTAAAAAACATTCAAATTGTTGTGGTGCCAGATGAAGAATGTTAATTGGCATTCTTTTATCCAAGGCTTCCCTTGATTTCTGGAATAGTTTATTGCAATTATACTGGTAGTTGGTGGGGAGGCCAGTTATTGCTTGATCTAATCCTAGAAAACTGTGTTCTGACATAATGCTCCAATACTCTTATAGAGTCAGAGTTTGAATATTTGATTCCTGGGGGAAATACCTCAAACTATGCCTCAGGTAAGTGCATTTCTCAGTTTAGTCATGGCCTGAGAGAAGCCAAGGAACACAGCCCAATTTACCTTCTGGTAGCACCCTATTTTACTTAATTATTTTATCAACATTATTTATCACTTGTATTTTTATATCCCCTAAATTTGTCAATCAATATCTCCCCTTCACAAGTCCTGGGAAGGCATCCCTCTTTAATAAAGAATAAAAAGAGGGGGAAAAAAACTTCATGAATGCTAAAGAACAGTCAAAAATTCTATGTATTTTACTTAGAATTTTTGGCTGTTATTTAGCTTTCATATATATGTATATGTATGTGTTTAGATATAGATATATAATTCTTCACCCATAGTGAATTATATCTACATTTGCAAAGAGGGGGAATATATTTTCTCAAATCTTTTCTTGGAGATAAATTTGATTGTAATAATTTCACAACATATAGTTTTGATTGTCTTGTTGCCATTCTTTCCTTTTACATTATTGTAGTCATTAAAATATACTGCTCCTGAATTCATAGCACATCAATTTATATGTCTTCTCATTTAATTAATTATTCTTATTAACTATTCCTACTCCAAAGCTGCTAAAGACTCCAAATGCTATCATTATCCTTTAAATCTGTTCCCTTGAGATAAAGTCTTGATGGAGTTTTGCTTTCATAAACCTTTTCCTTTCTCACTGTCTTGCACTCATTGAATCTGACTTTCCTCCTCCTTTATCACTCTTTCCTGTACTGTACTGATTACACTTTTAATGATAAAGCAGCTCAATGGTCTTGGAGGGAGAGTTCTGATACTCTTTTGCTGGCTCTCTATGCAAATCAGACCTGTTAACTGTTAACTTCAGAGCATCCCTGAAGGCTCTGTCTTCTCTTCTATACTATTTCACCTGGTGATCTCATCAGCTCCCATGGATTCAGTTATCATCTTGATGTGTATATAACTCAGATTTATTTCTTACCCTAATTTTCCACCTGACCTTGAGTCACAAATCTTTAATTACCTATTAGACATTTCAAACTAGCTAACTTGTAAATATCTTAACCCTAAGGGCAAGCTCATGTGCGAAACTGAACTTATTTCCCATTCCCCAAACCCAACCTTATTTCTAATTTCTCTATTATTGCTAACATTATCTTCTCATTCATTCAATCTTGCAGCATAGATGTTATTCCATCACCTTCTTATCCAATTTGTTGCAAATCCTCTCTATTCTACCTTTGTGACATCTGGGGTATATTCCCCCTTCTTTCTTGGGGCACTACTACTAACCTGATATAGGACTTTATCACTTCCCACACATTTGTCTGCTGATTCATCTGCCTGCCACAAGTCTCAAGATCAACCTCAACTGAGATGCCAAAGTGATCCTCCTAAATTAGAGATCAGACTATGTTATCTCTATAGTCACTAAACTCAAGTGCTTCCCTGTGATTTCTCTTATCAAATATATAATTCTGTGTTTTTCAGTCAAAACTGTTATAACCTGGCCTACCCCCTTTTTATATCTTAACCCATTCCTCCTTACTTGGTGATTCAGTGACACTGGACTTTCTCCTTGTTCTTGACAAAATATCCTTCATCTCTTAGTTCTGTCCATTTTTATTTGCTCTCCCAATACTTGGAATGATCTCTCTCCTTATCTTTGATTCATGGCTTCTTTAGGTTCTTTCAAATCCAAGTTAAAATTCCACTTTTCTACAAGAAACCTTTCCCTGATGCCCCTTAATTTTAGTGCTTTTCCTCTGTTAATTGGTTCCTATCTATCCTGTGTATAGTTTGGCTATATATAGTTGTTTACATGTTGTCTCCATTATTAGACTGAATTCTTTAAGAGTAAAGAGAATTTTTTACCTTTCTTTATATCCCAATGCCTAATACAGTATCTGTTCCCTTAAAAAATATTTTAATTGACCTCCTCAAATTATCATGTATATACTTGACTATTTACCCACTATTTCTCCCAATAGACCATAAGTACCTAGAGGGTTATCTGGTTTTGTATTTGAATCTAGCAGAGTGCTTTTTATATATTTGGGGATTTAATAAATGCTTGTTGAATAAAGTAGAATAAGCATCTACTGTTATATGACTATTCATATATCTAGTAGGCATAAGTTTTGCTACTTATATATGATTCTCAAATTCATGGATTCTTTACTTTTTTTGCATGCCATGGGCTTCTTTGGCCTTCTGGTAAAATCCATTGATACTTCACAAAAGAAGGTTTTGTCGACTACGTATATAATTGAAGGATATGATCATCTTCATTAAGAGGTTAGTGAAAATAAAGATATTATTTTGTTTTTTCCCCATTAAACTTCATAGAGTCCCCTGAAATCTATCTATGGACCTGGGCACAGAAATTTACACTAATAATAACAATTCCGTTTTCTAAAGAGCTTTTAATTATATTAAACACTTTTCTTCTCTTTTCTCATAGCAAACCCAAAACAAAGCACACAATATGTATTTTCCAATGGTTAGGATAAGGACTGGATGCACATTTTCCTACTGTTTTGATTGAAGTCTAAAGATTTTCAGCTTCAGATTTCCTTAATCTTTTTTTAAAATACTAATAACTAAAGAGAAGAGAACAGGTGGCACTTACCATCAGTGATGCAGGAAGAGCTGGAAGGGTGTTTAGTAATTGCTAATTGCTACATGTGCTGACTTGGAGCCAGGTGCCAGGATACAGAAACATTTGAATCTATGAAAATCTGTTCAATCATGATGTGGTTTTCAACATTACAACAATTACTGCACTGGAAGACATCTTGCGACAGATCTGAACTCGTTGATTTGTTTTCTTGCTTTTATATTTAAATATATTAGCTGAATACAAATGAAAAATTCGTCAGTGTTTCATTCATTGAAGAAAGACCAAGAGAAGTAGGATAATTCTGCTTTTAAATTATATTAAGAGCAGTGTCTTGGAAAAAATTTTGATCTGTCTATAGAAGATCATAAGATTGAGAATTGGAGGCAGTTAGATGGCACAGTAGATAGACCATGGGCCCTGGAAATGGGAGGATCTGAGTTCAAATCCAGACTCAGATACTTAATACCTATTTAGACCTTGGACAAATTACTTCATCTATTGCCTTGCAAAAACCAAAAGGGGAAAAAAAGATTGAGAATCCCAAGGAACTCTAGAGGAACTTTCATCCACCTTTTTTTTCCTGTCTTGTTTGACAGAAGAGCAAACTGAGGCTCAGGGACTTAGAGTAACTTACAAATAATAAGGAACAGATTTGAGGTTCCAGTTCAGGTCTTTGGACTTTAAAGCCAATGCTCTTCATGACTTCATCTATTTCCAAGACCTTTTTTCTCATTCATTTGTTACAGATGATAAAATTGAGGCATTAGAAAGTTAAATGTCTCATCCAAATGATCAAATAGTCATGTAATAACAAAATAGAAACAATAATGATTCTTGCATACTATATTCTAATTATTTGCCCCCTCACATCCTGACTGATTTCATATCATTATCCTTCACTCACACTGTTTTCCAGACAAGTTAGTCTTGCTCTCTGAACTCAATGTTTATCCTTACTTCTCTGTCTTGGAAAAAATTGATTCCATGTCTGGAATTTACTTCCTCCTCATCTTTACTTTAGAAACCCCAGCTCCTTTCAGGACTCATCTCAATGTACCATTTCCTAAAGGAAGCTTTCTTTGATCCCTCATCAAGTTATATTGTTTTCTTATTTCTTTACATGTTATATCCATGCCTCTTTTTTGTCTTTATATTTATATCTCTTTCTTATCTTGTTTTCTCATTCATATCCACCCCAAACCCAATCCTGACCAGTATAGTGGGCTCCTGGCATGGAAAATTCCTTCATTGATGACAGTTTAGCAACTGATCTTTCCTCTGTGTGATCTTAGACAAATCAATTAACCTTTCTGGGCCTCAGTTTCCATATTTGTAAATGAGGTTCTTAATGTCCCTTCAAGCTATATTTCTATGATTCTATCAACATATAGTAACATTAGTCAGTTGCCTACAGGAATTGAGAGCTTAAGTCAATTGCTCATATTTGCATAGCCAATATCTATCAAAGGAAAGACTTGAACTCATGTCCTCCCCTCTCCAATGTCAGATAAGTCACAAGTCCACTAAAATTTTCTGCCCCTCATTTTGCTCTTAGCAGATGTTTAATAAATACTTGCTGAACAAAACTGAATTGTTGAATTAAACCATATTTCTGATAGTTCCATAAACTAGATGAGGATAGATAAGGATTAGCCTGTATTCAAGCATTTAACATAGGCCCCTGCCTAGCATAGTCATTTAATAAATGTTTGTTGAAATTGATTTATTGAATTGAAACAAATTGTAGATTAGATAAATTTTCAAACTAGCCATTACATTATCTTTTCTTTACATATATTTGCCTTAAGGTATTTTGAGAAGAAAAACATTTATTAGGGAACAATCTGTGACAGAAAGAGATTAATGACTATACTTCAATAATGCACAGTAGTTACTGCATCAGTCTGATGCTGAGGTTTGTGCTCATTTTTTTTTAAAGATATGGGTTTGTATTTGTTTTGTTTTTAATACCCACATATCTTGAGACATATAGCAAAGAGAAAGTTCAAGCAAGATATCTGACTGGTTCTTTTAAAATCCTTAAAATAAAAGTTGTAACTACAAAAAAATACTGGAGGAGAAAGAGAACGCATAGTGGCTTCAGTGCTGATTTTTGCTTTTAAAGAAAACAGAACCAAAAACCTCCTTAAAAACTAGGGACAAAAATGTGATCTTCTAGTACCTGAAAGGCATCTTCACAAGCTTTTTTGTTGGGGGTTATCTCTAGACATCAGAAACCTCTTTTAAGCAGCAAGCATTTTGTTCCCTGGTTATTGTATTAGGATCCTAAAATCAGAAAAGAAATTTTAGACCAGGAAGCCCATTTCCCTGCTTAGGGATAAAGGAATTCCATCAGACAATAGCTTGCACATTTGATCTTCCTTCCAAAGGTCAAGAACTATCATGAAAATCTTAGTTATGTGAACTAATTCCTTTAGGTAAGTAAAGGGGAAGGGAGGAAGGAGAAGATTCATAGCCCCAAACATCAATCACCCTACCAGACTTTTCAGCACCTAAAAATTCTTTGCTGTTTTCAATGGCTGCTCACATTATGCTTGACAACAGAATGTCTGAATTGTAAAGTTCAATGGTGGAAAAATAGAAATAGAAATAAATGAGAGAGAGATTGAGATTGATTTTGGGGGGGGCAGCTATAACCCTGTCACTATCTCTTAATTTTATTACTCAGAAACATGACACAATATAATAATGAACAGGTGGTGGTATGGTTTTAAGTATGTACCTTGAGTACTAAAATACTTCACACTGTCAAATAGCCTCATCTGGAGAATGAAGGGGAGGGACAAAATGATCTTTAAGCTTCTGTCTTGTTTAACATCTGATGAAAACTATAAAGTAATCCCACCTGCTAGTATACAACATGCGCTGTAGTCTATTTTCCACCATCTGCAGGGAAAGGCTGACTTTTCAGGAGACAACTCTTGCCTCTTTCAGCAGTGCTCAATTATGACCTTGGGAAGGAGGGGTTTTTTCCCCTACTCGTACTAATTGGTTTCTATCTTCAAAAGAGCAGGCAGCATGATGTCGATAAAGAGACTGAGATTTAAATCTCACCACTCTGTGGGCACAGGCAAGTCACTCAATTGCTCAGATCCTCAGTTTCTTCTTTTGTAAAATATGATGATAATATGATTTCTGTCAAAATCAAAAAGAATAATATATTTCAAGTTCTTTAAAACCTTTAAGTGCTAGTTGAATGTAAATTATTTTAAAGTCATTCACTTCTCAGAGGGTTAAAAGTGAGTGGGTTTTATAGTGTCAATTGGACTGGAATAACTGAAGTGATTAGTCTCAGTTTTTGCATTTTGTAATGATGGGCCAAAGTAGCTACATGTGAACTGTAGAGTTGGTCATTTAAAATAAAAAGACCATGTCTCCTGTGACTGACCAGAGGAGTTTTATACAAACTATTTTGTTCATAACTAGGTCCTGTTGAGGCAGTATGGCAAGGTAGATAGTGTAGAGGAAAGCCCGGATTTAAAACTTTTCTTTGACACATACTAGTGAAACTTTGTTCAAGTCATTTCTCTACTCTAGCAACTCTAAATCTTAATACTCTATGTCAAAGAAGGTATTCATTGGAAAAAAATATTTCTTCAGAAGTCACGGACCCAGACTATCTTCTAAAGTTGTTTTCATCACAAAACTGTGACAAAGGCTGAAACTATGACATTTTCTTCCCCCATTAGACTGTAAGCAGGGACTGTCTTTCCTTTTTTTTGGTGGTATTCTTAGCACAGTGTTTGGCACAGGAAAACTTTAATAAATATTTATTGAATTTTTTTATTGAATTGGACATAAAAATTTAAACACATGCATTCTTCTGCAGAGTAGGAACAATTGAAACTTATTCCTACTTAGCCACTGTTAATTACAACTGTGACCAACATATAAGCTAATTAACCACCAGACTCACTTGAATTACTTTCATTATTTTCAAATTATGAATTACAAATCTGACTTGAGTATGTAGACCGAATTATATGTCCTGGATGCCAGAATTGCTATTTAATGTTCTGACAATGGCAACCTTGTAGGAAACAAAAGCTTAGCCACTGAGTTGGAAGAAACTTTAATGGTCAGCTATTCCAGTCTTTCATTGATTAAGAAATACTTTTTAAGTGAATTATGATTTATACAGGCTTTGTTTAAAATCCTCCAGTGAGTCAAAATCTGCCATCATCTAAAGCAATCAACTCCACTTGAGGTTGATTCCAAAGGATGACTTTTCTTTACATCAAACCTAAATATTTCTTTTCAAATAACTTGGGCTTCAAATGCTTCACCATTCTTGCTTCTCACCCCTGAACATTCAATGGTCTGTTAATTTTCTTCTTAAAAATGTGGTACTTAGGAAAAAAATACTCGAGATATGATCTGAGAAGGATAGAGTTCAGAAAAATCATGACTTTCCTTATTTTGGTCATTGTGCTTCCATCAAGGAAGTCTTGGGTCATAGTCATTCTTTTAGTTTCTGTAACTCAGAGTAAATTGTGAACTACTAAAACTTTCAAATCATTTTCACACAATTGTCTGCCCATTGTTTTATTTATAAAATATTTTACGATTATTCTTATTATATTTCATCTTATTACATTTGTCTTATCATACTTGCCTTTTAGAAACCTTTGGTATTCTTATTCAAATATTAAGAATATTAGGTATCCCTCTCAACTGTATATCTATTGCAAATCTGACAATTATATCATATGTGGTTTCTTCCAGCTTCCTACTCATTTATTACTAAGGCATATGAAATACTTCAGTAGTCTTAAATGAAAGGTATATTAAGTTGTTGTCTATATATATAATGTATAATTCCAGATATTACATGCTTTATTTTTGGCTTGTCATAATCATCAACAATCATTTAGTAAACATATATTCTGAATGTGGCACTAAGATAACTTCCTGTGTTCAGGGACTTAACATTTAAAATGAAATGACATTATTACCCAGTCCTTTGTGATCATCAATTGTTACTCCCAGTAGTTTTGAATGGACCCCAAGTCTCTGTCCTGAGGTTCCTTTTATTAATCTCTCTCTAGTCTATCACAGATGATATCATTGTCTTTCATGGTTCAAATATCATTGCTATGAAAATAGTTCCAAGGTCTGTAAATATCCAGTCCCAGTATTTCTCCAAAGTTCTGTTCCCTTGAGAATTGCCTATTATATGTTACAAATTTGATATTCCATAATCATTACAAATTCAAAAAGCCCTTTCTTAACCTACCTTTTTTCCCCCACACCAACATCCTTCCAGTCAATTGTGTGCATCCTTAGTATGATATTAAACCATTCATTCTTACTTAATCCATATATCCATTCATTTAATGAACCTTGCCCTTTTTAGTTCCAAAAGATTATTATTATTATAGTTCCTTTTTTTTCCTAATCACACAATGACCACTCAAGTACAGGCTATCATCACCTCTTGCCTGAATTATTGCAGGAATTTTATATTTGATCCTTCTCAAATCTATCTCCACACCAACTTACCTTCTGTTTAGTCACCACATTCATTTTTCCTAATTCTTCAGTCTGATTATGTCACCACCTTTTCAATAAAATCTAAATATAAATCTTCACAACCTGAATCATATTAATCTTTTCATTCATCTTCTATATATCACTCTCCTCCACACACTGTACAATCCATCAAAAATGACCTTGTTGGCCTTTCCTTACAGGTAAATCTATCTCTCATCTCTAAGCCTTTGCACTAATGGTCTCCTCCATTTGAACACAAGCTCCCTGAGGTGAGGGACTCCTTTGCTTTTGTCTTTGAATCCATAGCATTTATCATTTTTCCTGGTGATTAATGTCTGTTGGTTGATTAATCAAAAGTAGCATATTTTGCATAAGATTAGCCTAAGAAACTGGGTGTTTAAATAATACAACAAAAGACTAGACAACAAAAGATGATTATGTCTGTATTTAGAGAGATCTTGGCAAAGAGACTTGCTTATCTTGGTCCTCAAGGTCAGAACTGGGAAAACTAAGTAGACAATGAGGGACCTTCAATGAATCAAATTTTGATTGAATGATGAAGAACTTTCCTGATAGTTATAATTTTCTAGAAGTAAGATGGACTCTAACCCACTAAAAATCTTCAAACAAAACCAAATTTATAAAGTTCCAAGGTTTATGGAAAGTATTCCTATATAGGTTGGATTGAATTTATTAGAAAGGGAGGTAGATTTAGAGATGAGACCTAGTTGAATTCTAACTGCATTGTGTGGGTGTGTGTGTGTGTGTGTGTTTGTGTGACATTAGGCAAATTAATTTACTTTTCAGGATCTTGTTTTCCTCATCTACTAAAAAAGAGGGGTTTGAACTCTATAAACTTTTGTGCCCCTCAGAGATATAGTTCTCTATGAGTCAACAACTGATGTAAGATAGTTAATATTCTTTCTATTTTATGGATTATGGGACCATGAAGCATAAACTCAGGCCATGAGAATCCTGGGGCCATGAACCAAAATTGGAAACTCCAAGGAGGAGTTGCTTTTGAGAAAGAGATAAGGTTCCTTTGCTTTTTCCTCCTTCATGCAACAGGAGGAGAAGTTACTGATAAAGCAGAATGTCAGTCTGATTCAGAATGACTCATTTGCAGGGAGTAATGCATAAATGAAATCTGGAAAATTCTTTTTTACAAGAAAGAGTTCAATGTTTTGAAATAAGGACTTTCCTGGAATATTTTATTAGGTTGAACCAGTTTCCTATTGAAAGTCATGGTCTCAATAGAATGCACTAATCTTTCTTTTGAAATGTTTACTTTTTCATAGGATGAAAAGAGGATTATGAGAAAGTTGCAAAGTACTTAAAGCCCATAACAGCTCTCCAATTGATTTTTTTTGCAGTTTCTTTAAAAATAGAAGTAGATTTATTAAAAATAATAATATAAGTTCATATTTTCTTAGTTCTTTATGTTTAGAAAGTTCTTTACACATATCACCTCATTGGTATAACACAAGAAGTCTGAAAGGAAACAGGAAAAGTATCATTGACTCAACTTTCAGAAAAATAAACTGAAACTAAACAAGGGCAAGTGACTTGCTCAAGATCATATCATTAGTAAAGAACCAAGCTAGGCCTTGAACTTTGGATTTCTAACTCCCAATTCAAGACTTTCCACTGTACCATGCTATCTCTGTAATACTATATCCCAATATATTAAGGCTTTCTAATCTAATTTCTATGGGTTCTTCTTTTATCAGTTGGCCCAGATCCCCTCTACTTTGGTAGATATCTTAAATGAAAATGACTAGGAAAAAAAATATGGATCTCCTAATGACTTACCATTTAGTGATGAACCTCTCTAACCATACTTTAGACAATAGAGTCACACAGTAGAAGGATGTTCTTCAGTCATATCTGACTCTTTGTAACCCCACTTTTGGATTTTCTTGCAAAAATATTGGATCAATTAACCATTTCCTTCTACAGTTTATTGACAGAGGAGGAAACTAAGGAAAACAGGGTTAAATGACTTTCTCAAAATCACACATTAGTAAGTATCTGAGGCCAGGTTTGAATTCAGAAATATGACTTTTCCTGACTCACATATGTCAGTCCATACTCAAAGTCTTTGCCTTCCACCATGGTAGGAATCTCAAGAGTTTCTACTCCATTGACTCCCCTTCCAAGAATCTTCATGCCAAAAGGCTGCATCAGGGGAGAATTTTAATGGAAAAAAATCATTAGCAAACTCATCTCTCCAACATCTAAAATGATTTGAATCCAAAAAGAATCTGCAGTGTTTCTTTTTATTTTTTTTAGGAAACTGCTAAAGTAGAATAAAGTAGAGCTCAATTCCAAACCAATGTTGAGTAGATAGTTTATAGTCAATCAATCAACAATCATTTATTAATCACCTGCAATGTGCCAGACACGTCAGTTAGATGGTGCAGTGGATAGAGTTCTGGTCTTGGAGTCAGGAAGACTCATATTCATAAGTTCAAATCTGTTTTTAGAGACTTGTTAGCAGTATGATGGTGGGCAAATCACTTAATCATGTTTGCTTCAGTTTCTTATCTGCGAATCAAACGCCTTCGGTATGTTTGCCATGAAAACCCCAAATGGAGTCATGAGTAGTCAGACACATTTGAAATTACTTAACAACTAAATGTACCAGACACTGTGTTAAGCAGTGGGGAAACAAATAAAGGCAAAAGATAGTCCCTGTTCTCAAGTAGTTCATGGTCTATAGTGTATATATCTACACATATATCATATAATTACAGCCTCATTGTGAGAATATTTTTGCATGGAGCTTTGCAGGTCTTTCAATGACAGAGCAGCAGTTCAAGCCAGATGACATAAAGTTGACAAAACAAGATGCCAGAACATTGATAAATAAGACTATTCTCTCTGCCTCTGTCTCTGTGTCTCTCTGTCTGTTTCTCTCTCTCTCTCTCTCTCTCTCTCTCTCTCTCTCTGTGTGTGTGTGTGTGTGTGTGTGTGTGTGTGTGATCAATTCAAGATAATTCAAAGTAACATTAAAGGGAATCAGAAAATGTTTTTTTGGAGAAGATATGATTCTAACTGGAACCTGTAAATAGGAAAACCGGCAGGTGGAAGTGAAGAGGGAAAGAAGTCCTTGGCTGGGGGGTGGGGGTGGAACTATGCAAATGCATGGGACCAGAAAATGAAGTGTCTTCTTCAAGAAACAACAAGAAGTCTAGTGTTACTGAGTCATAGTGAATATAGTGAAAATAATAAAAGTCAATGTTTAACAAAAGAAAGACTTATCAACATAGTGTTTTCAATCTCTCTGTCTCCCACCTGTATTGAATCCTGCCATTTTCTCCCTGGCAAAGGAAATAGAGGATAAAAGGGACAGAATATCACAAGGAGACAAACCATACTGAGAGGCTTCCTTGTTTAGCCATATAATACTTTATACATCCTGGGCCTTCATTTCTCCATCTGTTCTGCAAATAGTAGTAACAGTCAAGAATAATTTCAGATCCATCACCTTCATTGGAATTTTAATGAAAAATACTTTCTTACAATTATAATTTTCTTCTAGTCATATTAGAATTCAAATTCTGATAGCTAAGATTGCCATGGACATTCCATTCATGATTTTTCTGGGCATCTACTTTGGTCTGTTCAGTGTATCAGTGAAAAATGAATATTGACTTATTTCATGAAAAGCTATGGTTGTCTCAAGATATCAACAAATAGACTAGGAGATATCAGCATAACAGTTCATTCAGAATAGTTTGCATTTTTCAGATAGCATTGCCATATGATGATGCTATTGCTAGGATATTGCAATGCTATATGAAATGACATAATAATGTTTCTCATTGTGAACTTTTCAATGTGTCAGAGCTAAATCAAAAGGATATTATCTTCTTTCCAATGCACTCCAGTGTTTACCTTTTTGCATAATATGACTTCTATTCTGAAATCTATCAGTTTATACTTATGGCCTCATTATGAGAATGTTTTTCTGAGGAGCTGTGCAGGTGTGTCAATAACAGAGAAGCAGTAAAAGCCAGATGAGTTGAATTTCACATTGATGAAACAAAATCCTAGACAAAGGAACCTATTGTGTGTTCATTTGGTCATACCTGGGTTTTTGGTCCAAGTGACTAGCTAATTAAAACCTGAGGTCACCAGTGTGTATGCTGAAGTGGTAACTGATGATGAAAGTTTTTAAAAATGTCCTCATTCTGCACAAATCTACCTTTGTCTTCCTCCATGAATACCTACATGGCCTTCACACAGGGATTTCTGGTACTTTATTTTTTGTGTATTTTTCTATTTTAGATAGAATAATTTGTTATGGATAGAAGGTGACAGGAACACATCACTGTGAATCTATAGAAATTAAGCTATCTGTATAGAGGATAATAAATACTCTGACAGGAAAGTTATACAGAAAGTTTACATTTTCATTGTTTTTACTTTGAAGATTATCTTTGAAGATTAGATTCAATTCATTCCCATTAAACAAGCAGCCTTTAAGCACCAACTCTATTCCAGGAACTATTGCTAGCTGCTTAGGATAGGAAGACAAAAATGAAACAGTTCCTTATTTTCTTAGGTATAATATGGCATTGTGATAATCAGTTTATAGTATGTTGGATATCATTTAATCTGAGGAACTTGTATCTTTTTCATTTTTTATAGTCATCCTCTTAATATCAAACCCATAAAATATATATGCCATAAGGGGAGGGAAAGAAAAACTGAAAACCAGAAGTATAAGGTTATGCAAAGAGTTAAGGAAATGAAAAGAAAATAAGAAACCAACATCACTCAAAAAGTATAATTACAGAATTTTGAGAAACAGAATAATTAAAGAAGAAGTAGAACTCTCAAAGAAGGAATATAAAGAAATTTTCTGGTTGACTCTGTGTACAAATGAAAGGTCATACAACAAAAGCACCAGTTGGAGTAAATGTATATACCATTAATAGAATGACTGGGATAAAATGGTTAGTTCAAGAGATATCAGGGCAGCAAGGTGGTGTAGTAAATAGAGCATTGACCCTGGAGTCAGGAAGATCTGAGTTCAAATCTGACCTCAAATACTTAATGTTTAACTCTATGACTTTGGGCAAGTCACTTAATCCCATTGCCTTGCAAGAATCAAAACAAACAACAAAAAAGAGATCATTAAAACCATGGCTTCTTTGCAAAATTGGAAGATATTTCAAATAAGTTCCATAATTATTGACTTAAATATTACATGTTTATATATGAAATATTAGCAAATCATTTTATCACTTTTATAAGGTTCGATTTCACCATTTTTAGCAAATAACATCATATATTCATTAGCAAAAAATGAGTTTCAAGTGAACTAAAGAAAAGACTAATTATTATTTTATATATTTGCAAGGCAAATGGGGCTAAGTGGCTTGCCCAAGGCCACACAGCTAGGTAATTATTAAGTGTCTGAGACTGGATTTGAACCCAGGTACTCCTGACTCCAGGGCCGATGCTTTATCCACTGCACCACCTAGCCACCTGACTAATTATATTTTAATGCGCTTTATTCAAAGTCTTCATTGCATCACAAAAAAATTTTGTGTCACAAATAAAATGCTATATCGACTGAGGAGCAATTATAGTGTTTCAAAATAAACTTGTTATAAAGAGTAATTCATTATTGATCTGGTGATTTTTGGTCAAGAAAGCTGAAAGTTGTATAACCTTTATACTGCCTTTATTATTGATTAATAGATTTCTGCCTGAGTTCCACATTCATGACTTAGACATTTACTACAAGTACATAATTTATCCCCCAAAAGTTGTAGAATATTTTGCCTACACATGGAAAACTGTTTAAAATGTGCCACCATCATAATAATGTTAAAAATTGCATAAAATATAGCATCTTTTAAAAATTTATTCATTTTCATCCATAGGTACATGCATATTTCCAAGTTACAAAATTTCCCTCCACCTTCCCTTCCCACCCCCCTCCCCTCAGCAGGGAACAGTCAGATTAGCATTTTACATACAAATTTTGTAAAGCATGTTTACAAATTAGTAATTTTTGGCATGAGGAATTAGGATTAAGGTAAAGAGATACAGAAGAACTAATTTTTATAAAGTGTTCATCAAATTTGGAAGGATTAGTTTGTGTTTCTGTGTGTTTTGTTTTGTTTTGTCTTGTTTTTCTTCTTCTGGTTGGGGATAATATAATCCATATCCAATCAAATACAGTTGCCCTAACTCTCTATACTGCTAGGAGGAGCTGCTTCCATCAAGGTTGTTCATCTCATAATGTTGTTGTTGATGTATACATTGCTCTCTTGACTCTACTACCTTTGCTCTGCATCATATTCCATAAGTCATTCCATGTTTCCCTACAGTCTGACCATTTATGGTTTCTTATAGAACAATAGTATTCCATAGCATTCATGTACTGTGATTTGTTCAACCATTCCCCAATTGATGGGCATCCCCTCAATTTCCAATTCTTTGCCACTCTAAAAAGAGCTGCTATGACTATTTTGGAACATGTAGGAGTTTTCCCATTTCTTATAACTTCTTCTTGATATAGACCTAGAATTGAAATTATTGCGTCAAAGGGAATGAACAGTTTTATTGCTCTTTGGACATAGTTCCATATTGCTCTCTGGAAAGGTTGGATAAGTTCACAGCTCCACCAATAATTCATTAGTGTCCTACTCCTCCCATAACCTTTTCATCATTGATCATTCATCATTTTTCTCATCTTGGCTAATCTAAGAGATATGAGATCATACCTCATTGTTGTTTTAATTTGCATTTAATTTGCATATCTAATCAATAGTGATTTGGAGCATTTTTTATATGATTATATTTGGCTTTACTTTCTTCATTTAAAAACTATTCATATCCTTTGATCATTTATCAATTGAGGAATGACTTGTGATCTTATAAATGTGATGCAATTCTCTATATATTTTAGAAAAGAAACCTTTATGAGAATTCCTGGTTGTGAAGAATGCTTCCAAGCTTTCTGCTTTCCTTCTAATTTTAGCAGCATTGATTTTATTAGAGCAAAAACTTTTAAATTTAATTTAGTCAAGATCATTCATTTTTCAGTTTATAATGTGCTCTAATTCTTGTTTGGTCATAAATTTATTCCTTATCCATAGATCAGATAGATAGAGTTTTTTTTGGTACATTCATTTATCTTTGGTATCACTCTTGATGTCTAAATTCTGTACCCATTTTGACCTTATTTTGGTTTAGGGTGTGAGACGTGGATCTATGCCTAGGTTTTAACATACTATTTTCCCATTTTCCCAACAGTTTTTGTCAAAAAGTGAGTTCTTATCCCAGAGACTGATATCTTTGGGTTTCCAAATAATAGATTGCTGTAGTCATTTACTACTGTTTCTTTTGAACATATCCTAATCCATTGATCCATTATTCTATTTCTTAAATAGTACCAGGCAGTTTTTATGATTGCACCTTTATAATACAGTTTTAGAACTGGTAGAGCTAGGCCACCTTCCTTTACATTTTTTTTCATCAGTTCTCTTGTTATTCTTGCTCTTTTGTTACTCCAGGTAAATTTTCTTACTATTTTTTCTAGCAAAGGTAAAATTGTTATTAAATAGTTTGATTGACAAAAAATGCAACATCTTTAAGGAAGACAACTTTAAGCCACTTATGATTATACCAAGCCTTAAATGCCTTACCATTATTCCTCAGCTCAGGATGAATTTCAAATCAAAGAAAGAGTTGTACCAAAATGTTATATGAGCCACTTGATGGACATGAATTAACTGACTCTACCTAAAAGTACATCAAATACATACTTATTGCTGAAATTTTCTCTAACAATATCAAAATCCAATTTTGAAACAATAAAGATAAAATTCTTAATATACCCCAAGAAAAAAATAGACACTCAAGTCTTTGAGCTCACCAGGTTTCAAAATAAACCTGGGAATGTAAGTAATATTGTCATTAAAGATCTACAGAAAGATAAGTATTAGAGTATTATTATATCAATATTTAGTTGCCATGCATAGTTTAAAAAAATAACAACTTGAACATATGAAATGGAATTTGAAAACAAAAATAAATCATGTTTCATCCTCTTAATCAATGATTCACAGTGAATACATTAATATGATCCAAGTCAAACACATCAGGCATATAGCTATCAAGGAGAAAGCTGAGATTGTGTCTTAAGAGACTGACTGGCATCCTAAAGTCAAAGTTTAATAGAATACATTTTGAACAATCAGTACTTATGCCCTGCTATCTTAAATACTTTGTTGTGGTAAAACGGACTACATAAATACCCATAGAAAGATAATGAAAATCAATTCTTAATCCATCTGTGGAAAGATTAATACTTTTTTTATCCAAAAAAAGAAAAGGTCATTCCACATTTTCAGCATTCATGATAGTCTAACATCATACCACAAACCAGTTGTGAAGGCTGACAACATCTATAAACTACTGAATCTGTTAAATGAAGATGAAAGGGGATCATCTTCAAATGGCACCTTTGAAACAATGAGGTATGAGAATGGAATCAAAGCTCAAGTATTATCAAAACAAAAAACAAATTGAGTTAGGCAGATTCACATTGTAGAATCTCACTACCAGAAATACCAGAAAAGTTAAATTTAAGTAACCTGGGCCAATGAATCAATGCAGATAATGAATGAAATGGTAAAACCTGTGACACATCACTGCACTTTACAAAAACAGCATCAACCAAATACATAGAGAGGTCTGGTCAGGTAGCTAGGCATTCAGCTATATTCAGAATATCACTATCTTTTTTAAACTAATAAATATATGATAATTTTATTTATTATATATTAATTATATAAATATAGCTATCTATTACTTATATAATATATGTATATATACATATATATTCTATGCATATAAACTCCAAAATATAATTGAATATTCCACAAATAAACTACACAGGAACCTGAGTTCAAAATTATTGCCTATAACAGTCAAAGCATAACATTGTACATTATGTAAGAAATGTAAGAAAACATTTGAATAGAGATTATTATGTCAATTTTGCATAATCTTTGAAGTACTTGATTTAAAAATACAACAATCCAGTAGCAGGGAAAAAAAATCATTATTTTTGTCAAAACAGGATGACACACTTGCCAACTTTATCATCTTGTCTGATGCTACTGCTGTCCTGAAGATATTTTCAATGAGTTAAAACAGAGAAGTTCATGTTCCAATAAA
This sequence comes from Macrotis lagotis, assembly GCF_037893015.1. NCBI lineage: Eukaryota > Metazoa > Chordata > Mammalia > Peramelemorphia > Peramelidae > Macrotis > Macrotis lagotis. The sequence continues at coordinate 201,276,421 of NC_133658.1, read as the reverse complement.
AATAAGTGAATATTGTACACACAGGAACAGTAGTCCCTCTTCCCCAAATATAGTGTACTCAAAAAAGTGTAATCAATCAGTTGATAAAAATTTATTAAGAGCGTGTCATGTACAAAACATTATGCTAAACACTTGGGAAACAGAAAAAGTCAAAAGAGAATTGCTACCCTCAAAGAGCTCAAATCTATTGGAATGCACAGCACATGTGTGTGTGTGTGTGTGTGTGTGTATGTGTGTGTATACACACATTATATAATATGTATGTGTATATACATATATACATACAATTTATATATATATATATTTATGGGAAAAACTATGTTGTCATAATAAATAGGAATTAGTTGACAGAGGAGAAGGAACTAGAATTGTGATGTATAAAATTTTCTATAAAATATGGGATTTTAATTGTGAGTTAAAGGAAATCAGAGAAGTCAAAAATTGATTTTTTTTAGGTTTTTTTTTGCAAGGCAATGGGGTTAAGTAGCTTGCCCAAGGCCACACAGCTATGCAATTATTAAGTGTCTGAGGTCACATTTGAACTCAGGTACTCCTGACACCTGACTCCAGGGCCGGTGCTCTATCCACTGTGCCACCTAGCTGCCTCTCAAAAATTGATCTTGAGGAATAAGAAACCACTGAGGTTTCTTAAGTAGAGGGGATGGGATATGAGTGGGAAAAGGGGAATGTTGTGAAGGAGAATGAAGAATCAAGGATGAGGACCATACACTAAATCTGAAAGACTAGGAAGATGGTGATGCCCTTTTCAGTAACTGAAAATGCAGAATCAGGAAGAAATTTAGTGGAAAAGATGATGACTTTTAGTTTTGGATATTTTTAATAAAGATGTCTAATGGACATTCATTTGGGGTTTCTAAAATTCAGTTGGAGATGTGAAATTAGATGTCAGCAGAGAAACTGGGGCTGAAAAGGTAGATTTGGAAATTATCAGCATCATGATGTTAATTAAATCCATGGGAACTGGTGAAATCACCAAGTAAAAAAGCAGAGAAGAGGGTCCAAGACAGAACCCTTTGAGACATCTATGGTTAGAATCTGTGACTTTGATGAGAATTTATCAAAGGAAGGCTGAAAAACTACTTCTGACAAGTAGGAGGAGAACCAAGAGAGACTGATGTCCAAAAAACCTAGAGAAAAGAGTATCAAGGAGGAGAAGGCTATCAACAATGTTAAGTCTGCAGAGTAAGTTGAGGAGAAAATTAGGAATTATATTTCCCCATGGATAAGACACACCTTAATTTTTGGGTTCTGAAATTTGAAAAAAATGTATTACATAAAGGTATTGAACTCAAGTATTATTCATCATCAAAGTCATATAACTCCTCATCACTGTCAAAACTCCCTTCCATTAATTTGTCTTCATCTGTGTTTGAAGATGAATTGTTGTCTTTGAATAGCCCTCCTGCCTGGGCTCTAGTCTGTGCCTGACCACAAGTACTCCCTGGGCAAGTCTGCTGCATGGACACATGCTTAGTCCATTCTGTTTCATGAACCTGAAGCACCAATTGTATCCTCCTTTGAAATCATTTACTTCTCTTTCATCAGAAATTCTTCTTACCTCATGCTGAACCATCTTTGTGTACACAGGAATTCCAATTGTTCTATGCTCTTCAATACATCTCTTGAATTCCCTTTCTAAATCAGGCCATTTTGCTGAATTTCCTCTCAGTGCCTTCTTCTGTCACAGCATTTTCAGTAGGGTTTCTTCTTCCTGTAGCCAATCTCAGATTGTTTTTCCACTTGGAGGAGAACCAAACTTAGATTCAATCCTTTCACTTTTGCAAAATGGATCACTTTGAATTTGAATTCAAAATTGTACGAAAATCTTTTCTGACCCATTTCTGGGCAGAATGTGGCAAAAATGTAACCTAATATACTACTAACAAATGCAAAACAATGAGCACAAAGAGAACAAGTGCAAAAAAGCAGGAAAAATAATCTACAACCACTGGATAAGATGCTCCCAGTTTTTAGACTCCAAATCTTTCAAAAAAGGGTGTGTCTTATCCATGGGAAAATATGATAATAAAAGGCCATTGGGATTTCCAGAGTGGAGGCAAGATGGAAGTGTGGAGCTAGCAGGCTCCCATAGCTTTTCCCTACACAATGCTAAATGAAGCTTCTGCACAGACATTAAAGCTACAGGTCCCACTAAAAAAGTGCAAGATTACAAAGAAGTTTTCAATTGTGGTCATCATGGAGGATCATCTGTGAAGGTCTGTCTCTTTGACAGAAAAGGGGAAGTAAAACCCAGCTAGGCAAGAGAGCAAGGAAAGCCAGCCCAAGGCTTTTAGCCCCAGAGCAGTCCAGGTCCTGGCAGCAAAACAGCAAGCCAGCAGAGAGTGTCCCAACTCCCAACAAAGTCTGAACCCTGAGAACACCAGGGCAAAAGACAGGACTGGTTTGGGAACAAATCACTACAAATCACTAGGAAAAATTGACTGAAGAAATCAACTCCCTTAAAAGTTAAAAAAACAAAAACTGGAAAAAGAAAGTAACTTCAAAAACGAAAATGGGCTAACTAGAAAAGGAATGCAACTCATCTAAAGTTCAAATTGAAGAACAGGAAAAAGAATTGCAATTCAGCAAAGAGTAAAATTAACCAATTGGAAAAGGAAATGCAAAGACTAACTGAAGAAAATAAAATCCTAAAAATTAGAATCGGACAAATAGAAACCAATAAATCTATGAGACTGTAAAATTCCATCAGACAAGTAAAAAGACTGAAAAACTTGAAGAAAACATAAAGAACCTCTTTAGGAAAAACAAACCACCTTAAAAATAGATCCAAGAGAGATAATTTACAAATTATTAGACTACCCAAAAGCCTAGATCAAAAAAAAATCATGCAAATAACATCATGGGAAAGTATCTTTCAGGGAATTTTCAGGGGAAACTGTCCAAATCTGCTAGAGCAAGAAGACAAAATAGTCATTGAAAGAATACATAGAAATAATTACCTAGCTGTGTGGCCTTGGGCAAGCCACTTAACCCCATTTGCCTTACCAAAAAACCTAAAAAAAAAAAAAAAAAGGAAGGAAGAATACATAGAACTCCTCCAGAAAGAGACCTAAGGACCAAAACTGCAAAGCTTATCGTAGCCAAATTTCAGAATTCTCAATTAAAAGAAAATACTGCAAGGAGCAAAAAAAGAAGCAATTTAGGGGGCAGCTAGGCAGTGCAGTGGATAGAGCACTGGCCCTGGAGTCAGGAGTACCTGAGTTCAAATCCCACATCAGACACTTAATAATTACCTAACTGTGTGGCCTTGGGCAAGCCACTTAACCCCATTGTCTTGCAAAAAAAATCTAAAAAAAAATTTAAAAAAGAAACAATTTAAATAGAAAAGAAACAATCAGATTCACAGAGGATTTATCAGCTTCAATGTGAAGAGGATCCATGGGACCTGGAATATCATATTTCAGAGGGCAAAGGACCTTGGATTATAGTCAAGAGTTTACTACCCTGCAAAATTCAGTGTATTCTGTCAGAAATAAACATGAAAGTTAAATGAAATAGAGGACTTCCAAAATTTCCTTTAAAAAGACCAGAATTCAACAGAAAGTACAATCTCCCAATACAAGACTCAAGAGTTGTATAAAAAGGTAAATGAAAAGGGGGGGGGGGGAACCAAACAAAACAAATGTTATTCAAGAGCATTAAATTATATGCAACCCTAAAGGGAAGATTTAACACATGTCACATTTGAGAATTTTATTTCTTTTAGGATAGTTAAGGGTTGAATATAATTGAAAATATTGGATTTAGAGGCTATGTGTATGGTTGCATCTTGCCTTTTCATTGAAGAGGACCAAGATGATATCACTATATTTGAGACAAATCTGGGGTGTTTATTCTAAATATATGTGTCTCAGTTTCCTTTGACCTTTTAATTCTGTCTTTCTCATAAGGCTTAGCACTTTCTTTGTCAAGGGCATCCTATGGTATGTAATCCTGAGCCAGTGTCTCTCATACCTTAAATCAGTTGTAAAGTTCTTAAGAGAGATTTTTCAGAGTGTCAGATTACTTAGAGTATGTACAGAATCTTTAGTTAATTAAATCAGAAGTGACTTTAGGGGCAGAGGGTGGGAACCTACTTAGAAGGGTGGGACATAAAAAGATTAGGAGGAAATCTGGTCTTAATCCATAGTTTAGCTAAAAAGGGTTTAAGTACCATGGTTGCAGAGCTAAGCATTGGAGTTTAGGAGAAAGTATGCTTGGGGGTGGGGATGCAATGGTTCATGAAATGATTTGGCTTTGCATGATGCTTTGGATCATGAGGGTTGTAGGTCTAAGGAGGATACTTGAAAAGGGAGTAAGATATAAAGTGAATATAATTTTATGCAATTCATGATTCTTGAGAAGTACAGAAGTATATTTTTTCTTTTTTTTTTTTTTTTAGTTTTTTGCAAAGCAAATGGGGTTAAGTGGCTTGCCCAAGGCCACACAGCTAGGTAATTATTAAGTGTCTGAGACCAGATTTGAACCCAGGTACTCCTGACTCCAGGGCTTTTGCTTGATCTACTGCACCACCCACCCCTCTGAGAAGTAAATTTCTAATGTGACAGAAAAGGGAAAAGTATTTAGTGACTATGAGGCAATGCTGCTTAATCAAACAATCAAACACTCAATCACATTGTGGTTATGATTTGATTGATAGTACTTTGAGTTTATCAAGCAAAGCAATCAATTAATCAACCTTTGATTGATGGTACTTTGATTGATAATATTTCTATTGATAAATAACACCAGGGAAAGAGGCACAAAGACCTAGTATAGTAGAGGCAAAGAAGGGAGGGTGTGAATACTGAGTAAATCCTATTCAATTTATTTAACCCAGAGAGGGAATAAGATACATTCCTACTTGTGTTTAAAAAAAATTTATCCTACTCTACAGGGAAGTAGGAGAGGGGAAAACAAGGAAAGAAAGGACTGATAAGGAAAGGTAAGGGTATAAATGAAAATAAACTTAAAGTTAAAATTTAAAAGAAAAGTTAAAGGGGAAAGGGAGCAAAACGTTAGTGAGGAGGAATAAGAAGAAAGGAAAAAAGAAAAATATAAATGGGGAAGGATAACATGGAGGGAAGTACAGACTTAGTAATCTTACCTGTAAATGTAAATGGGATGAATTCTTCCATAAAACAGAAGTGGATAGCAGAATGGATTAAAAGCCAATATGTTGTTGAAACAGAGAGTGATACACAGGGTAAAGGTAAAAAAAGGTAGCAAAATATGTTATGCTTCAATTGAAGAAAAAAATATCAGGGGTAGTGATCCTGATCACAGATAAGGATGCAGGGGAAAGATGAAAAGAATTGTGAATGTAACAGAAAGAAATTGGGTGGAAATGTAAATTGACTACCACTTACTCTTGAGATGTAAATTAACTACCATGGAAAAGATATAGAGAATTATGATTGTTACAGAAATAAAATTTGTAATATTAAAGGCTGCTAATCTTGCCAAATTGGGTGGAAATCCCCATTCTTGATGTACCATTGATTCATTGTTTAATGTAAAGTTTGTATCCTGACCTCCTTAGGCTTTACCTTCTACCTAATTCCTGGTCCAATGGAAGCAAGACATAAAAACCTGGATTGGACTCCTGCTCAGGACCCTGTTGGTCCAACCAACACTGCTTAGCTGTTATTTTCTCTCTCTCTCTCTCTCTCTCTCTCTCTCTCTCTCTCTCTCTCTCTCTCTCCCCCCCCCCTCTCTCTGCCCCCCATCCCTTCCTATGTGCTGTAACTTCTTTTTAAGAAATTTTTGTTTTATTTCCACCCTTGCTTTCCTGATTCTTAATAATGATTCTTCATAGGCAGAACTGAACTCAAGTAGCCAGCAGCTAAAATAAATCTAAACCAAAAATAATTATCATTAAAATGGATAAGGAAGGAAACTACATTTTCTTAAAAGGTACCAAAAGTAATGGAATGAAATCATTATTTAACATGTATGCACCTAGTGGTATAGTTCCATATTCCTAGAGGAAATCTGAGTGAATTACAAGGAGACATAGAGAGCAAAACTTTAATAATGGGGAACCTCAATCTTACTCTCCCAGAACTAGATGAATCTAACCACAAAATAAACAACAAGAAAGTTAAGAAGATGAATAAAATCTTAGAGAACTTAGATATGATAGACCTCTGGAGAACACTCAATGGAGATAGAAAAGAACATACCAATACTTTTTTCTCTGCAGTACATGGCACTCATACCGAAACTGACCATGTCCTAGGGCATAAAAACCTGACAATCAAATGCAGAAAAGCAGAAATAATAAATGCATGCTTTTCAAATCATGATGCAAAAAAAATTCATGTAATAAAGGGTCATTGAAAAATCAAATATAATTGGAAAAAATAAATTAATTATAAAGAATGAGATTCAAACATCAAAGAAATAATAATTTCATCCAAGAAAATTATGACAATGAGACATCATACTAAAATTCATGGGATGTAGCCAAAGCAGTTTTTAGTGAAAATTTTATATCTCTAAATGCTTATATTAATAAAATAGAGAAAGAAGAGGTCAATGAATTGAGTATGCATCTAAAAAAGTTAGAAAAAGAACAAATTAGAGAGCACCAATTAAATACCAAATTTTAAATTCTGAAATTCAAGGGAAAGATTAATAAACTTGAAAATAAGAAAACTATTGACTTAATGAATAAAACAAAAAGACAGTTTTATGGAAAAACACAATAAATAGATAAACTTTTGGTTAATCTTATTAAGAAAAAAAGAAAAGAAGACAGAGAAATTACCTGTATCAAAAATGAAAAAAGCTAAACTAACCACCAATGAGGAGGAAATTAAAGAAATAATGTGGAGTTATTTTGCCAAACTTTATGCCAATAAACTTGAACACCTGAATGAAATGGATGAATATTTAGAAAAATACAAACTGTGCAGATTAACAGAACATAAACCCATTTCAGAAAAAGAAATCAAAGAAACATCAATAAACTCCCTAAGAAAAAGTCTCTATGTCCAGATGGATTTACAAGTGAATTCTAAACATTTAAGAAACAATTAATTCTGTTCTACATAAAGTATTTTTAAAAATAGGGGAAGGAGTTCTGCCAAATTCCTTTTAGGACACCAATTTGGTAGATACTTAAACCAGGAACAACCAATACATACAAAGAAAATTATAGACCAGTCTCCCTAATAAACATTGATGCAAAAATAATGAATAAAATTTTAGCAAAGATTTGAGCAAATTATTACTGGGATAATATAACACGATCATGTAGGATCTATTCCAGGTAGGCAGGAATGATTCAATAATGGGAAAACACTCAGTATAATTGAACATATCAATAACAAAACCAACAGAAATTATATTAACATCTCAATAGATGCTGAAAAAATCTTTGATAAAATACATTCATTCCTTTTAAAAACATTAACAAGTATGGGAATAAGTGGAGTTTTCCTTAAAATAATAAGCAGCATCTATTTGAAACCATCAGCAAATATTGGTAATGAGGATGAACTAGGAGCATTTTCAAAAGATCAGGAGTGAAACAAGGATGCTAATTTTCACCATTACTAGTCAATATAATATTAGAAATGTTAATTTTAGCAATAAGAGAAGAAAAAGAAATTGAAGGAATCAGAATTGGCAATGAGGAAGCAAAGCTTTCACTCTTTGCAGATGATATGATGATATACTTAGAGAACTTGAAAAAATTATCTAAAAACTACTTGAAAGAATTAACAAATTTAGTGAAGTGGCAGGATATAAGATAACACCATATAAATCATCAGAATTTTTCTATATATGAACAACAAAGTAAAAAGCAGGAGATAGAAAGAGAAATTCCATTTACAAAAAGTGTAGGCAACATTAAATACTTAGAAATCTATCTCCCAAGACAAACCTAGAAACTCTATGAACACAAATTGCAAAATAATTCTCATAAAAATAAACTCAGATCTAAACAATTGGAAAAATATCAATTGCTCATGATTAGGCAAGCTAATGTAATAAAAATTAAAATTCTACTCAAATTAAATAATTAATTCTTTGCCATACCCAACTACCAAATAATTATTTTATCAAGATACAAAAATAGTAACAAAATTCATCTGGAGCAACAAAAAAAGTCAAGAATATTGAGGGAACTGATGGAAAAAAAAATGTAAAGGAAGTTGGTTTAGCTCTACCAGCACTAAAACTATATTGTAAAGTGACAGTCATCAAAATGCCTGGTACTAGTTAAGAGAGTAATGGATCAGTGGTTCAGAATAAGTTCAAAAGAAGCAGTAGTAAAATACTACAGTAATCTACTATTTGATAAACGCCAAAACACTAGCTCTTGGGATAAGAACTCATTATTTTACAGAAATTGTTGGGAAAACTAGAACAGTATGGTTAAAAACCAGGTATAGACCCATATCCCACACCCTATACCAAAATAATGTCAAAATGGGTACAAGATTTAGACATAAAGGGTGACATCACAGATCAATTAACAGACCAAGAAATATTCTATCAGATCTATGGAAAGGGGGCAAATTCATGATCAACCAAGAAATACAGTACATTATAAATTACAAAATAAATTATTTTGATTGTATTAAATTAAAATGTTTTTGCACTAATGAAAGCAATGTTGCCAAAATTAGAAGGAAAACAGAAAGCTGGGAAACAATTTTCAGCTGAGGGTCCTGATAAAGGTCTCATTTCTACAATATACAGAGAATTTGCATCAAATTTATAAGTTTACGAAGTTATTCCCCAAATGATAAATAATGGTCAAAGGCTATGAACAGACAGGTTTCAAATGAAGAAATTAAAGCTATATAATAATAGTAATAATGATAATAATAATAACAACAATATTTTTCCTTCAGTTTTGAAGACTATAACATCAGGAAGGTGCAAAACAAACACATGAATTGGATTTAACTTAGGGGGTGCTGTGCTAAGTCACCAGACTTACTTTTCTCCTCCATGTGAATGAAAGTTGAAAAACCTTCATAAACTCTAATTGGAAAAATAAAATAAAATAACAATTGAAAAAAAAGTAAAAGGCCATTGGTGTTTGGCAACTTAGAGATTATTCATAACTCCAGAGAGAACAGTTTCAGTGGAATAAGGTCGGTCAGAAATCAGATTGAGAGAGAGAGAGAGAGAGAGAGAGAGAGAGAGAGAGAGAGAGAGAGAGATTAAGTCACAAATGCCAGGAGAAATATAAGAATATAGCATGAATGAAGCATCAAGTCAGAGTTTTTTTCAGGGTGAGGTAGTGTTGGGCATATTGTTAGGCAATAGGGAATGAGTCAATAAAAAGAGAATGAAAAAAAGTGATAGAATCAGCATGATTGAGGGGGTCCATCTGTTGGAGGATAAGCCTTGGTGAGGAGTAAGACCAACTCTTTGAGAAGTTAAGGAAGAGATGGTCTTATCACTCATATGAGTGATATGAAATGAAGAGGGGGAAAAGAGTGATCATTGACAAATGGCTTCATTTTTTATTTAGCAACATATCCTTGTCCTTAGACCACTTCTTATCCTAACCCCATGGGGAATATTATGAAGAATAGTATCAATGGTACATGTAGAGGGATTCACTTTAACAAGAAGAGTAACCTCTTCAACTGAGGACAAATACAGTGTTTCCAATTTACCGATGAGAAAAGTGTGCAGAGAGAGCTGAAAAATTGTCCAAACTCAGAGCTACTGACCTGGTAGTGGTGGAACTAGGCCTTGAACCTATATTACCTGATTCCATGTCTGGGATGCTTTACATTGCAACCCAATTTATATCCCTTAAGATACTTCTGTTACAAGTCAAAGCACATCAATATAGTATTTACAGTAAGCACATTTTTCTATTATATTGTAGGGGCTGAATAATACTAAAGACAGGTAAATGATTAAAGGATCTACCTCTGCTGTAGTTACTGTTGGTGAAAATATGAAAAAGTAATCCTTGAGGTATCAAGAGAAGTCCTTCACATCCTAATGCTAAGACATTGTCTACATACAGGTATAATTTTAAAAAACTGTCACTTCTTAGAATCTTCCTTGGCTATTAATCTGGGTATGTTTATTATTTTCAAACCAAATTTTCAGAAATTATTTTCTCTCTTCTTACTGCCCATTCCATTTCTCATTTTGTCAAGTCATTTTTATTTAGCAGAAATCATACCTAAAAATCAATCTAGAATTCTTATTGTGTTTTAATTGTTCTTGCTGAAGTATTTACATATGTATGTGTATATATATGTATATCTGTATGTGTATATACAATATGTAGTATTCTAAATATTCCACAAATTAAATTTGAATTTTATTTAATCCCAGCTACTCCAAGACTCAATAAAGAACAGAATCAATTTACTTATGAATTACAGAACAAGTATAAAATACAGTATACATTAGGTTTGAAAAATAAAGCTCTTGTACATGTGACTAATGAATCTAAAAATCTGCCTTATGAAGGAAAAGAGAAAGCAGAAGAGGATATTGGTGTTTTGCACATAGATTATGGATGAAACAAACCACTGTTAGATTTATCTTCCTGAAATACAGCTTCAAATTCTCCTCTTCCAAAAGTCCACAATGGTTCCTTATAGTCTGTAGGATATAATGAAGAACCATTAATTGGGCTCTCAGCAATCTAACTGACTTTAATCTGACTTTCAACAATGAAATTCAACTTCTGTTTATTGATCTCATGGAAGGCAATGTATTAGACTCTGGAGTCATCAACACAAACTTGCTACCTTCAAGTATTGTACAATCTACTGGGCATAGGGTAAAGGAAGAGTTAAGAGAGAGGCAAAGACCTCATGTGAGTATGAAGAAAGTAGTACTAGCTGGAGTGGGGTGGTAGAGGAAAGGTGATTCAGTTAAAACTTCAAAGGGAAGATGCAATCTCAGATATATATTGAAGAAAAATACAAATCTGAAAAGCAGAGATACCACTCCCCTTTACGTTCTTGAGAATGCTACAAAGCCGAACTATTTGCCAGTGCTAGGACATGCTTTCAGCTCTACCTTTGTGTTCTGTTCCTTAATTAGAAATACACTACATCACCTTTCTGCTTGTCCACAAGACTATTTTGCATCTACTCTGATTTTATCTTTTACATACTAATCCATATGCATATATACATACATACCAATGTACATATATGCACACATACAAATACATATATACATGCATAAATACATATGAATGTATAGCTCCTTAAAATACAGCTTCTATCAAGTTATGATCCTATGTCAAAAACCCTACAATGGTTCCCTTTTGTCTCTAAGATATAATGCAGAATCTTTATCTGGCAACAACCTGACGTGTAGATAGATAGATAGATAGATAGATAGATAGATAGATAGATAGATAGATGAAAGATAATTAGATAGATAATTATATATATTATGTATATGAATACACTTATGTATGTATTTGTAAGTTGACATATATATATATATATATATGAACAGGAATTATTTTTGCTTTTTCTTTCTACCCCCTCAGTGCTTAGTACAGCACCTACCATATAAACATTTATTAATTGTTTATTGATTGATCAGCTGCATCATGAACCTTTCTTTCCCTGAGATTTCATCTACCTCAAGCAGAAGACATGTTTTACTTCTCTGAATTTTCAATATTTCAGGAGTTTCAGTCATGCTTTATTTTACTTGAACCTCTAATCTATAATTCTCCTTGTATTCACCAATCACCTTTCAAATCTGGAAAAGATTGTTAGCCTAAGGTATAGTTCTCCTTATATAAATCAATATTTTATTAGGGAGACAAGACTTTTTACTTAACCAATTGTGATACACATATAAATATATATTTACATATATATACATATACATATATATGTAAGTTAGATATTATTTATGGAGTAATTAATCATTCTATTAACTCTTTCAAGTGAAAAATTTAAAAAGGGTTAGTATTATTGCTATCTTTCATGAACCAAAGATAGATCATGGTGGACTATTTACATTTGCCCTTGGAAGAGGTGTTCCCAACAGATGTCATCTCTGGTTAACAATTAAGAAGAAGGAGCATTATAATGAAAGGTGGGTCTATTCTGTGTGTGGGGGGGGCAGGGAATATGACTTTATGTTACTTTTATTCTCAGTTCACCCATAGTCAGGAAAATCTAATCAAAGGATCTATTCCTCTTCCCCCACCAAGCCTGAGGTAGAACAGAAAGAACTTCCTCACTTGGGTGGGATCTGAACAAGATTGAGGAGAAAGTTAATCTAATTTCATCAACAATGTCTTTCAGAGGCTGGCTGAAATAACCTAGAGATGCTGATTTATGAAGGAAGAAATATGAAGGGAAAAAAAATTTCAACTCTCCCTAATAATAAATGGTTATTAAGATGAGAGAAATAATTATTTTTCTCACTCCAACACCCCTACACACACTTTCTAGTTTCTCTGTATGTGTTGTCTTCCCCCTCATTATAATGTAAGAAATTTTAAGGTGGGAACTATATTATTTATTTGAATAATTTTTTAAAGAAATCTATTAGGATGTTGATATTTATGAATCATGAGATTTTAAAGATGGAAATTTCCTAAAGAATTTATTTAGTTCAAATTCCTCATTTTACTGATAAGAAAATTGAACACAGTTAGAGTGACTTATCCAAGACTACAAAGCTGGAAAGTAAAAGAGCTAGCATTGAAGTCAAGGTCTCTGAACTTCTACAGTAATCTTCACTTGAATTTAAAAAATGGGAAAGAAATTCATCATATGAAAGACTTAGGGTAAAACTTTAAGTGGACATAAAGACTGCAGTGTAATGGAAGGAAGACCAGACCAAGAAAAAGAAGATGTCTAGCCAAATCCTTGTTCAGCTATTCATTATCCATGTTAGACAAATCACTTAGGTGCCTATAATTTTATATTGATCCTATAATCTTTTGTTTTAAATGGTAGTTGTAACCAGGTATCAAGATTTGATTCAAATACTAATTACTTAGATCTCACTGTGAACATTTCTTCCCCACCTACCCCCACTATATTTCCTAGAAAATGAACTCCTTAAAGGAAAGATGTTTTCATTTTTACATTTTATATCTTTCTTGTCTAGGACAGTGATTTCCAATAGGAACTCAATAAATATTGAGTTGAATTGAACTGAAAATGTGGGTTCAACTTTGTATCCTGCTAGTTACTAGCTTTGTGACCTTGGCAAAGTAATTTCACTTTTCTGGCCCTCTTTTTCCTCTACAATAGAATGAGGGGGTTGAACTTCCATCATTAACATCCCATCCCCCCCTCTCTTTTTTTAAATAAATTTATTTTTTTCTAACTATATATAAAAATAATTTTCAACATTAATTTTTGTATCCCTTTGTATCCCTTTCCCCACATTAGTACAGCAAGTAATCAGATGTAGGTTATACGTATGATTATGTTGCATGTATTTCCATATAAGTCACACTGTAAAAGAAGAATCAAAGCAAAAGACAAAAATCATAAAAAGGAAAAAATTAAAAAAATTAAAAAAGTAAAAATGATATGCTTTGATCTGCATTCAGTTTTCATAGTTCTTTCTCTGGATGTGGATAGCATTTCGATTCATGGGTCTTTTAGGATTTTCTTTGATCACTGTGTTGCTGAAAAGGGATAAGTATATCATAGTTGATCATCACACAGTGCTATTATTAAGGTTCTTGGTTCTGCTCACTTCATTTAGCATCAATTCATATAAGTCTGAAATCAACCTGCTCATCATTTCTTACAGAACAATAATATTCTATTACATTTATATACCACAGGTTTTTCCAGCCATTGCCCAATTGATGGACCTCCCCTCAATTTCCAATTCGTTGCCACAACAAAAATAACTTATGAATGTTCTTGTCCATGTGAACTAACATTCTGTGATTGTATGATTGATTCCCAGTTATTACTCCTGGTCTAAGCGTTTGTGGGGCAAAAAACAGAGGCATGCTTGGGATTTGAGGAATTCCTCTAACATGACTTTTAAAGAAAAGTACTCTAGGAAATAATTCCACACTTGGGGCAGAATCTACAACAGGCAGCTGGTTGTACGTGTTCATCCTCTGAATTTATCTCATAGCACAATTAAATAAAAAAGTGAAAGAAAGACCCAATGGCAGACACAGACAAAAGGGGGATGTTGGGGGTGGAAGAAGGTAGAGTGTTGACTGTTAGAATTGTATGTCACTGAAAAAAAGTTACAATGTCAGCAGCTTGGAAACAAAATCAAAGGTATTAGGTAATAAGGAAAACTTGTGGACATCTAGTCCTCTAATGTAGAATCAATCACATTAGCATTCCACAGTTGGCACCCCAGGTGTTCATAAAGAATGCACAGAGTTAATGAGTTGTTGGATGATTTGCTTCTTTAAATTATGTTCAGCTTTGTACTGGTGTTACTAATAAAGTAGAGAATCAAAATCAGGAATAAGGGCTCCAAATAGGATCATTTTTTATTTTTCAGTTTGGAAGGAGATTAGAAACTTTCTGGGGGGGAGGGGAATTAGGTGATACAGCATTGAGCCTAGAGTCAAAAGATTCATCTTTCTGAGTTCAAATCTGACATCAGATATTTAATATGTGATCCTAGGCAAGTCACTTAGTCCTGTTTGCCTCAGTTTCCTCATCTGTAAAAATGAGCTAGAGAAAGAAATGGCAAACCACTCTAGTATCTTTGTCAAGAAAGCCCCAAATGAGATTTCAAAGAGTCAAATATTACAATTACTAAAAAATGATTTAAAAACCAAAATATCCAAACCTCTCATTTTATACATGGAAAAAAACAGAGGTAAAAGGAAGTAAATGGGTTTTCCATAGAATTTGCAAGTAGCAGAGCAAGTGGCAGAGCTAGGATCATACCAGGTCCTCTCACTCCACACCAGCATTCTTCCTCTCAATAGAAGAGGAAGTTCGAATTAATAATTGACTATTAAGGTAGAGAGTATTGCTTTGACTGGGGTTCTGCTTTGGAATTTTTGTTTCTAATCCTTTCTTCTTCCCATTCATTGATGAAAGACCAAAAGGTAGTTTGCATTGGGGGAAAAAAAAAAACAATAATTAGAAGACCTAGATCCAGGAAACCACAGTCAATTTGTCCTAAAATGTTTCCAAATGGATGAAGATTAGTAACCTAGTAAATGTCTAAAGATGAATTTGAATTCAGGTCTTCCAAATGCCAACCTGGCACTCTATCCATTATACCAAAGATTCTGATGATAATCTTAGCTAATCCTAACAGTCTGTTAAATCTTTTACCAGGTTGGCTGGAATAGCATTACTTAAGCAGGGATTCCAAACCCTAAATTGGAGAAGGCTATGTGGGAGAGATCCTACCTTGTTAAACATGAGCTTGACATTATAAGATGGCTCTACCTCCCTGTTTGTCTATTCTGTGACACAAAAGAACTTGGTCTTTGGCAAAATTCTCCTTTTGAAGAAGAAAGGCCCACTAAGGACAAACTGGAATCTTGGTAGACTCACCTAATGGGAAAAGAGAGAAAAAAGCAGTTAATGTTCCCAATTCTAATAACTAGACTTCTGAGAGTCCTTTTTTTTCCTTAAAAGGGCTGAAATTTGAAATCCATGGGTTATGAGTAAAAAAGAAAGGAAGAGACAGGATTTCAACTGAGGATTCCAAATGAAATCAGAAGCAGAAAGAAGAGGAAAAACTCTTCAAT
The DNA here is from genome assembly GCF_037893015.1 of Macrotis lagotis. Lineage (NCBI taxonomy): Eukaryota > Metazoa > Chordata > Mammalia > Peramelemorphia > Peramelidae > Macrotis > Macrotis lagotis. Next base: position 201,260,715 of record NC_133658.1, on the reverse strand, counting down.
CTCATGATAGTCAAAACTGAATATCTGGAATAAATCTGTAGTGATCTTGGAACTGGCATCAAACTATCAAGAAACAGTGATATAAGATCAAGATTTTGTTCTATCAAACAAAACATATCCAGAAGAGACTACAGGTCAGACATAATCTGTATGTCATAGTAGACTAATGGGAAATATTCTCCCAACCAATACAAAACATAATCCCTTTATAATTTAGTAGATTTTCTTGAGTTGCTGTGGCCAGAAAAAAAAAATTATGCCACCGCAGTCAATTTGGTATAGGATTTCATAGAATGTTAGGATTAGTAATGACACAATACTATAACATTGATTGTCCCCAGAATCTGTTGGCACAGTGGTTAGAATGCTGGGCCTAGCATGAGAAAAACCTGAGTTCATATCTATCTTCAGACATTTACAAGTTATGTGAGACTTGGCATACCATTTTCTCACTGGCCAACCATTTAACCATGACTGTAGCTTACACTACTGTAATATGGAGATAATAATGATGCCTACTTCACATGACTATCATGAGGCTCAAATCCAATAGCTTTGGTAAACTTAGTAAAATTTCTGTCACCCATTATGGTTGTTTAGTCTTGTGAGTCATGTTCAACTCTTCATGAAACCATTTGGAATTTTCTTGTCAAAGATACTGGAATGGTTTTCCATTTCCTTCTTCAGCTCATTTTATAGATGAATGAACTCTGGCAGGCAGCATTAAGTGACTTGCCCAAGGAAACACAACTAGTAAGTGTCTGAGAGTGGATTTGAACTCTGATCTTCCTGATTCCTCTTCCTCTACACTATCTGACTTCCTCCTGTCTGGTACAGAGTAATCACTTAATAAATGCATGTTTTCTTCCTAACACCACATTCAAAGCCTTTCTAACTTGGTTAGATTATCTAGAGTTCACATTTTGCTATCAAGAACTCACGGTCACTATAGACTCTAATGAGACATTATGAGATATAGTTATTAAAGGCATAGTAATATAAAGGTGACAAAGTTGGATTTGTGAGCAAACCAAGCTTTCTCGATATATTTAATGATTTTGTTTTATTTCATGAAGTAAATTATATATTTATAAATATTTATATTATATATGTACATCATTGGATCTTGATGTTTATATATATATAATTTTCAAGATCCAATGATGTTTCTAGTACAGAGAATGGAACAGATGAAAATGCAGTTGTACTTCATTCTACATTTCAAAACAGATGCATCATGAAGGAAAAAGATGGTTGTTGTTGTCATTGCTTTTTGTATATCTATTACCTTGTATTTTGGTATGTAGGGTGTGTTCATGGAATACTAGTACCTTGCTGAAGGGGCTGCCTAGCTCTTTTCAGGGCTTTCTTTTTATCCTTGATGTTCATCTGAGCCTAACTCTAACCTGTGGCTCCAAGAAACTGTAGCAAACAGAGCCGCCACACTCCAGTAAGAAGGCTAAATCAGGTTGATGGTAACTGAGGGAGTCTCAAATTCCTCAGTGAGTCATGTAGGGTGTCTAACCCAAGCATGTGAAGTTTTTCACCATGGGATGGGCAGAAGAGAACAATACTTTCCAATGACCATGAAGTCAACTGAAGCAGGTACTGTGGAGTACTTAGAGTTTGGTTACACACCCAATACACCAAGGTCATCCACTGCATCGAAAGCCATCACCAGTTTTCTTGACTGTCTTGCCTATGCTGGATGACTTTGGAAGAGAGTTTTCTTGACTCTGTCTTGCTTATGCTGGATGACTCTGGAGAGAGAGTGAGGTGGATGACATCGTGCAACTGTACCTCACTTAAATCCTATTTACACATGCACAAGATACATCATTCATAACCATTTCTCATAGTCCTGAAGTGACAGGCAAGTGACAAAGCAGCAGGTGTGGATACACTGGGAGTTAGAGTCAAAATTCTGCACACAAGTGATCCAGGCCATAGAGTCATTTTCCCACTGAAAGCAGCAGTGAGATTCAGCAGCCCACTGGGTGATTGAACAACCCTTATAAGGATCATAGTGCTCACCTCCTGATGTGAGGGAGGGGCTAGAAAAGGTGCCCTAAAAATTGTCTGCTTACCCAATGCTGGCCTGATTACCTTGGCAGATAGGGAATCCCTCACTGTGGTCGAGAGAAAAAAAATCTACAAAAACTTCAAAGAAGATTCTGCTCACCATCAGTGCAAGGAGTGTGTGTACACTCATAGACAGCACATGATCCAGTAGAACTGAAAGAACAGCTCTTGTTGAAAAAGAACTCATCATATCCAAAAAGCAGCCCTGAGTGAGACAAGGCTGACAAATGAAGGCCAGTTTACTGAAGTTGGAGCAGGATACAAATTTTTCTGGAGTGGTCACAGTGAAGGACAATGCTGTGAAGGTGGGATAGGTTTTGCAATCACAACTAATCTAGACAACATTCTTGAATGCCTAACAAAAGGAATGCATGACAGACTCATGACAATGAGATTGTCACTTCTAGTAAAATGCTATGCCACAATCATCAGTGCTTAGACCCCCAGCATGATGAACGCTGATGAAGTTAAAGAAAAGTTTTATGATAACTTGGAGATCCATAGCATCAATGTACCAAATAGGGACAAGCTTATAATTCGGGGTGACTTCAATGCTAGAGTAGTCTTGGATTACTAGATATGACAGGGAGTCCTTGAGAGGAATGGAGGTGGAAATAGCAACAGCAATGGTCACCTACTATTGAAGACTTGCACATCATCTCATCTCCTCATCACAAACATTGTCTTAGATTTACCTTAATGCAACAAAACTTCCTGGATGAACCCACGTAGTATACATTGACTTCTATTAGACTATGTAATTTTAAGAAGAGACAGACAGGATGTGAGAGTGGCAAAGGCAATGCATGGTGCAGAGTGCTGGACTAATCATAGACTCATTCTCTCTAAGCTAAATATTCACATTCAACCAAAGTGGTGGCCCCAAGGCAAAATTCCAACCAGAAGAATTAAAGTCAAGCCATTAGAGTGTCTCTCTTAGAAGGAACAGTTTGTTGCTAACTTGGAGGGAAAACACATATCATGGAGTAGAAAAAGGGTGGATAGCTTTCAGAGATCAGGTGTACAGCACTGCATTTGCTCATCTGGGTCAGAACACTCACAAACATCAAGACCGGTTTGATGAAAATGATAGAAAATACAGAAGCTGCTAAATGAATAACAAGAACTCCACAGGGTTTACCAGCAGGATAGTTCATATATTTCTATTTTTTTTAGTTTTTTTTTTAGTTTTTTTTGCAAGGCAAATGGGATTAAGTGGCTTGCCCAAGGCCACACAGCTAGGTAATTATTAAGTGTCTCAGGCCAGATTTGAACTCAGGTACTCCTGACTCCAGGGCTGGTGCTCTATCCACTGCATTACCTAGCTGCCCCATGAGCCGCCTAGCTGCCACCATATATTTCTAAGAAGGCAGCATTTAATTCCATCAAAAATAAAGTACAAGCAAAGCTTAGAGGGATGCAGGACTCTTGGCTCAGTATGAAGACAGATGAAATTCAGTGTTATACAGACAGAAACAAACTAAAATGATTTTATGATTCCTTGAAGGATATTTATGGACTGAAGACCTATGGGTCATCTCAACTACATCAATCAATATTAAATCAACATTGATTAAAGATAGGGATATGATCCTATAGAGATGGACTGAACACCAGATACTGAGGTCTTTTCTTGGACTAAATCACCTAGCTTTCCAAAATTACTATAGAGTGCAACTACGATGGATTGGGCACATTGTTAGAATGCCAGATATATGCTTGCCAAAAAATCTATTTTATGGAGAACTCACATAGAACTCAGCACAAAAGGGTCAGAAGAAGTGAAATCAAGACATCCCAAAGGTCTCAATGAAGAACTTTAGAACTGATTGTACAGTATGGAGTATGGGGGACACTAGGAGAGGATCGCCCAGCATGTTATGCCCTCATAAGTGAGAGTGTTGCACTCTTTTAGGAAGGTAGAATTGAAGCAGTTCAAAGGAAACGTGACATATGTAAGTTTAGAGACCTATCACAGGTGTTTTATTTGTGCCCAGCCTGTGGTAGAGCATTCTGAGCTCATATTGGTCTGATCAGCCACAGTCAGAAACATTGTAATTTGTCTAAAACATAGTAATGTCATTTAGTCTTCTTTGATAACAAAGTACAAGAACCAACCAATTTTGCACATGCTCAGTATTTCAGAGATGGCTTTTAATTGAACTGAAATTAATTTAATTGAAAAAGGAGTATTCCTTCTTGGAAGTTGAAAGAGGTGGTTTAAGCACAAATAAGAAGAAAAAATAAATTAAGAAATAAGTAATAGAAAGAATTCATTTCAAAAGTTGTACAGGTGAAAATGAAAAAGAATGTCATTAAAAACTTTAAGAGTTTATGGAAGACAATCTAATTAATGTAAATATCAATGGAATTAGAGTAAAAATATGATTTCAAGTGACACATCAGAAACATCAAATATGTGAGCATAGATAAGTCAAAGTTTTCATTTATCTATAAAATGGGGGCATGATATACTTGTACAACCACCTTTTTCAGAAGAAAGTCATTCATAAGTCCTAATGTGTTACAGAAATAGTAGTTATAGTTTCATTTCCATGAATTCAGCTACTCTTCAGGTCAGATACTTTCTCCAAAGGATAATCATATGAAATAAAAGCTTGATAGAGCATGTTTAATTTATTAATGTGATTTTAATTCTAGTCCTCTAATAGCAGTGGTTAAAAAAATTAAATATATAGGTGTATATAGAAAAGGAACAATAATTGTCTTCAAGTATTTTAAGAGCTGACAGAAGAGTGGTTGGAAGTTTTTCTTTTTAAATTGACTACAGTAAATAAATCTAGGGACAATGGACAGAAGTCACAGGGATGCAACTTTAGACTTAAAATCAAAACAATTTACCAAGAAGTAGAATTATTTCAGCATATCTTGGGTTCCCCAGAAGGGAATGGATTCCCCCTCAGTGGAGATTTTCAAGCTGAAGCTTGATAACTCTTTATTAGGGATACCACAGAAGGGATTCCTGCTTTATTCTGAATTGATGAAATCAAAAATTGTAACTTAAATGCTGGGGGGATCTTAGGGTCCATCTAGTCCAAGCCCTTAATTTTATAAGTGGAAAATCAGAGACTTGAAGCTTAAAGGTTTGGTTAGCTCAAGGGGAGGGGGCATCTGATTGTATAAGGCCCATGAAGTCTGGTGCTGCCATGGCAACCTCAGACAGGACTCAAAATTCAATAAATCTAGAAGCTTTTAAGAGGTGAATTAATTTAATATTTTACTATATATATATATATATATATATATATATATATATATATATATATATATATATATATATATATATATCAGGTAAATGATGTTATAAATATTCCAATGACCTTGGCAGGAAAAAGGTTTCCTACCCCTAATTCTAGATAATGTTTAAATTCCTTCCAATTCTGTTTCTGAAATCTAATTATTTCACTGCAAGCATATTCCTGAGGGTTAGGCCACCCCACCATGCTTCAGACTTTAAGGTCACAAGGAGTACACAAGATGGTACTTCGGTCTATAGAACATTAAACTCAAGTAGGAATATTTATACTTTCCAATCACTAACAAAGGGTGATTTAAGTTACAGAGATCAAGCTTGGCCTTACCTTCAAGTGCACCTGTTTTTAATGTCTATTTTTTTTATAAGATCAACTCAATTTTTGTGGTCTTTAAAAAATTATTTTTATAATCAATATAATTTCCCTCCCAGGCAACTGAATAAATTATTGATCATGTTAATTAGCTATGAAATGCTACTATAACAGTTCATTTATTATTTAACATCCTGTTTAATTAATAACAAGTTCTAAGTTATTGGTTATGGAGACCTCATAGCCTCTTAGATTTCAGTAAAATTACAAAAGGATAAATGAGGAGGGAGTGGGAGAGGGAGGAGAGGCATTAAATCCATAATAGATTAGAGGTTTACTTTCAATGGATATAATATGTAAAGCCTGGGCCATTGATTTGCTCTCAATTATTTTGTTGGTACTGCAGGGAGCAAAATAATTACTGTTCACTGTGTCTCTTTAGATTCAAGGAGACCCATCTGTTCCTACTTTTATCCCAGAACAGGTTAAGGCAATGTGTAACGTGTCAAATGACTATTTAGAGCATATTTATTGAAGATTATCATCTGTGTAATAGCTTTCAAAGGATTTAAGAGTAAATTACAAACATGTGACTATCAATTCAACACTAATATTTTCTTTCAACTAGTTTCAATGTCACCACTTCAAGTTTTGGACTCAAGATAAAACACTGTAGCCTTTTAAAGAGTAAGTGTGTCATCTTATCATTTTGTCTGGTTCCCATAATATTTGTAAGGAGCCTTTGTCTAAGAACCAAGATTGTCATCTGCTCAATACACATTTGGTAGCCGATCAGATCAAGTTTCCTGCTTGGGATTCAGAGAACATTTCTCAAAAAAATATGGAGCTAAACTGCTTTTTTAAAAATGTGTCCAACATCCTTTGTGAAATGGTTATACCTCATATCTGTTGACAGCTTAAGAAATTAATTTGTACTATTTAAATCCCATCCACATAATCCCTTTGATTTCTCACCCTCACTCTTGGGTAATTATGAACTCTTTGAATCAAGAAATGACGTAGGAGAATGAGTCAGTATTGCCAGTTATGAATCAGTAAGGCTCTTTTTTTGTCTTGTAAACAATCTCCAAACTCTACAGGGACCATTTCTTTCAGAGGTATTCCTAAAATTCATGTTTTCTTTTGCTAGAGAATTAGAGAAGAGAGAGTAAAATACCATGGGGAAAGGCCTAAAGAGGAAGGGAAATAAGCAGAGAACAGAAATCAGTGAAGGTTCAGCAGTGGAAATTTAAATATTAAAATATCCACTATGCTACTGTTTGAGTTCCTTGATCTTACAATCTGCTTGGTCATTGTCTTTTTCTGTCTTGGGGGGGTAGATGTAGTTAAATTTTATTTGTTTTTAGTCATTGGATATTATTGATAACCACTCATATTATTCTTTCTCACAAAGAAAATCTGAGTCCTGAGGAATCCCACACTCACACTGCTAGTTTACATTTGCTCCAGAGGGAAGAAAAATTGATTAATTGCTATGCTCTCAGTGCTTTATAGATAATCAGCAAACATCTATCACTTAGTCCCCCTATGGGATCTGCTCATTTATTGACAAGATGTTTATAGAGTTATTTACTCATTTAGAAATTATCTCTAAATGTTCACTTACTGACACAGCTCACTTTTTTCTTTGTACTTTTGCTGCTGAAATGCCTTAGTGTGATGGAGTTGGCTCTTCATAAAAGCAGACATATACATGGATACTGTAAGTATTATTCATTTATAACAAAATTGATATTTATCATATCAGAACATGATAATAAGAAAGCAATGCAAATATAAAACATTTACAAAGTCACTACTGCTCTTCTTAATCTCAGAAACTTTTCAGATATTTCAGGAGCTATTTCAAATCAGGACTTATAGGAAATACATAATTTGTGTTTGTATAGCTCTCAACTATCATTACTTATTGAGTAGGTAAAAGGAATGTTTAACTCGCTAGATAAAGAGGTAGTTGGTTTTGAAGGAAATTCATCACATAGGAAATGGATGCAAGATCTTTGTGGACTCAGAAGAACATTGAAGGCAAGTATTTTTTCTGTCTTGGATGTATGTCAAATTACAGTTAATACATCTTGGAAAAGGGTGAATGAATTTTGCAACTAATCCTAGAAAGGAGAATTTTGCCCCAACCATAGTCAATCTCAATATCCTTTTCTTTGAATTTGGCTTGGTATTTCTCTGTTGCAGCTTAAAGTCATTTTCCACACACACATATGCCCTCCTCTCTCTAAGTCCAGCCCAAAGAACACATGACTATGTAGTTGAGGGAAAAGTAGCTGTAGAACAGGTCATCATACCAGAAAAAGTTATTATGTTCCTTCTTTGTCTTCATTGATCTTTTTAATTTAGTAGATAAGACATGATCACAAAAACTTCCTAACTTTGATGGATTCATGATCTCATTGCTAAAATTATACTCTTTCAAGGAGCACTTTCTCCAAACTTTCTCATCTTGTATGATCCTCACTTTTTTAAACAGACCAGTGATTTTATAGAGGTTGGGAACTCCCAGAGTGGAAATTCCTTTCATTGATATAAATTAGCAACTCATTTATGACTTAGAGAGTAGCTATGAGCACTGAGGGGTTAATTAACTTTACATACAATTGGCATACATATGAGGTAGGACTTGAAGAAGGTTATTTTTGATCCTAGATTAGAACTGTATACATCATATGTTGCCTTTTATTCTTCCCCTTGTCTTCCTACAAATCATTCAGCAATCTCTAAAGGTGCGTTTTTAAAAGAAATATGATGAAGATAAAGTAGAGGGGTGAACAAAATTCTTTCAGATTTCCCTGGAGAATACCAAATGATTTTACAAGCAAGCCATATATGACCCATGGCGTCTTGGACATTCTCTGTCCCTGCTCTAGGAAAAGTCACTCAGATACATATGCTAAGTGTGTGAATAAATGCTAGGAGATTCTCAGGGGCTTGGAATGCCAGTAGGACATATGCTCCACAAAGTTCAGAGAGCCTCTCCGTCTTGTTTTGGGAAGAAGAATATGAATTGTAGCCTGTAAGACATTTTTCAAAGAACAAGAAGCTGGGGTTCAAATACATATTGAAAGGAAAACTATGGGTTGGGGCAAGAAGTGCTATGAAAAATAGAGTGTTGGGGGAAAGGGAAACAAATTTTTTGAGAAGGTATTAGTGTACATGTGTTTTTCCAATTAACTCTACCTTACCAGCCTGCTCAGGGTCTGAATCTCTTATACTGTCTTCTCCTTTGGGTTCATTTCAAATTAAAATTCACCTTTATTATTTGAAGTGTAAAGGAAAAAACCAAATTTCCCTGGGGAGAGCAATTTAGCTAAGCTGATAAAAGAGAACTTCAGGGGAAAAGTGACTCCAGAATTTTACCCTAAAAAACAAGTAATGGGGCAGCTGGCCCTGAAGTCAGGAGGACCTAAGTTCAAATTTGGCCTTAGATACTTAATAATTACTAAATGTATGACCTTGGGCAAGTCACTTAACCCCATTGCCTTGGAAAAAAAACAAAAACCAAAAAAAAACGGTTATCATATAAAATGTATATATATATATATATTATATATATATATTATATATAAACAAACAAGTAGCAATTCAGGAAATAGAGAAGAGGGAGAGAATCTTGAGGAAAGATGAAAGCAGACAGTCTGAATAGAGGGACACACTCAGAGCTGGATCTAGCAGGATCAGAAAATGAAGCCTCTGAAATGGAATAGAAAGCCTGAATTCTTTAAAACTCAGTTCAGATGCTGAGCTCTATGTGAAGCATTTGCTTTATAACTCTACAAATAAAATGCAAGTTCTCATAGAGTAGGGACTGTGTCATTTTTATTTTGTGTATATACAACACCTATAATAGTGCCTAGCAAATCATAGACACCTGACAAATGCTCATTGACTGATTGTGTATATAATTCTGAAGTCAGTAAGTTCAGTCAAATGATAGGCTTCAATGATAGGCTAAGAAATCTATAGATTCCTGAGAATTATATGATGTGAATATGAGATGATGGGCAAGTAAAACTCTATTCTGTTGGATGGTTTTCAACATAATAATAGCATGACCACCAAGACTTCCATAATTCCAGGGGAGAGAAATCTTAATGAATTTTGAATGGAGGAATAATAACATTAGAGCTATGCATTAAAGCAGAGACATCATAAATGCAGAAATATATGCTCCTAATTTTTGTGATATCCAAACAACCATGTATCTGATGAATTTGATTCACATTGGTGATTTCCTAGTAAAACTGAAAAATTCTTCCCTGGACCTTCAAAGTGAGTTTCATAACAACTATGCACATATTTTAACAGGTATCTATCATAAGATTTTGCTGTCTTTGCTTTTATTCAACTTCTTCCTTTCCTACTTTTCCACAGTCATCTATTCATAACCTCTCTGTAACATACATGTTCATAGGAAGGAGGAAGTTTATTTAAGTCAAAAATCTGTTTATAACAATTTGATTGTTAGAGTTACTTAGCTATTTAACAAGCCTTTACATGAGGAGAATGACTCACATAAGGCTTTACAAATGTCAACTACTTCTGACGTCTGATCAGAGAGGAGCTTCTTTTTTTTTAAATGAACAGTTTAAATGGAAAACTTTTCATGTTTTTCTTATACAATCTGAGAATTACGGATCTACGAGTAACCCCAGACTAACTACTTGACACTTCCTTTATGAGTCATCACATCTCAGAGCTAGAAGAAAGTTTTGAGATTTAGAGATACCTAAAGAAAATGAGGCCTAGAGACATATTTGTGATCACATAACCTTTACCTGCCTTAGTTTCCTCATTTGTAAAATAAAGATAATAAAAACCTCTACCTCCCATTGTTGTAGTGAGGTCAAAATAAAATAATATGTATAAAGCACACTTTGTAAATTATAAAGTGCTATATAAATGCTAGTCATTATCATTATTATTATTAAGAACAGCAATAATAATACAAATCTTATAGCCAGTTCTATAGTTTTTGAGATTTAGCAATTTAGTGGATCTGTGTTTCTATCAGTGTACTTGCTGCTCCTCCATTGTGGAATGGAACCAATCCATTCCTCATTTTATGGCATCCCTGACTATGATTTCCCATAAATCCTCCATGAAGAGTTTCCTCAGTACTTGGAAGGTCTTTCTCTTAATTTTAATATTTTGGGGCTGTCAATGTAGTTCATGGACTGTTCATGGTTTTCTAAGTGGCTCAGTTCTTTTTCTAGTCACTATTATTCCCAAAACAGTATTTTATTACACTGCTGGTTGGTGGTAATACAACTACCTAACATATATCATTCTGTTGACTCTTAGATTTTCTTAAACTTATATTTTTCGGAGACTGAAGCATTTTATCATGGCTAGTCTTGATCAGGTAACCTTTTTTTTTCTGCTGAGTCATTTGGATATTTATAACATTATTTAAAAAATTATCAACTTAAAAAATTATGGTGTTATATATGGTCAAACATTTCATTAAATATACCCCCTAAAAGCTCCTAGATTTATTGAATTTTGAGTCTTTCCTGAGGTTATCAGAGCAGCAACAGACCAAATGATTACAAGGGCCTCATAGGGCCTGCAGACTGGATGCTCCCTGTTCCTGGTCTAGATAATTTCCAAGATTAAAATAGCACTAAATCCTATCTTTTGATTACACTTGTGTAGTACATGTCTATGTAAAATAATCTTGGTTTGAAGGAAACTTTGGTTCATTGAAATCTTTGTAAATATTTCCAAATGAGTTGTATCAAAAAGAGGAGGTTATGTAATTGGATCTAACAATATATTAAGTATCTACTATGTACAAAGTCTACTTTGTACTATGTCCCTTGCCTTTGAGAAACATTAATAATTCTCTGCTGGAAAATTATCATTTTCAGTTACCTACCTTTAATTGTTTTCAATTACTATTTCTCTTCAATTAGTATTCAAATAGAATTCAATAATTATTAAATGAGAGTATGTGTATGTATAATTTAAATAAATTTTTTAGTGTATATATATATATATATAGTATTTTTAACCACAAAATGACATGAAAATAAATATATATAATCAGTAGTAGTATAGAAAATAATTTAATCATTATTTGATATAATAAATGTGAAGTGTTATAAATGGAAAAGAAACAAAGTAAAATTTGAAATAATTGACTTTTTTCTATTTCTAACCTTGAATTAAGAAAAGCATAGATTCCATTCATCAAATATTCAAACTGAATAATTGTGCAAGTTAAAAATATTTAATTTACTTTTCATTTTCAATTTAGAGATTTCTCATTATCTTCATGAGGCAACAGATGTCAAGTTTATATAAACAAAAATATGGATACTGTAATTAAACATCTGTTTTGGAGGAAAGTTAAAAAACAAATCTGGTTCTTAGACAACATGTTGCTATAATGAATGTGGTGGAGACTTTTTAACCCTATTGATTCAGTGTAACAGCTACTAAAAATTGTTCTATAGTCAAAAAAACTAAAACATTTATTAACTGCTTAAAGCTGCTATGCTCCTATTATTTGCAAGGTCTTGCATATTCAAATTTGTATTCAGATACAAAGCAGGACTCTGCTTTGTATCTGAGTTTAAAATTTTGCTATAGAGATTATTGTACTGGATTTTGAGTAAGGAAGAACTGGATTCAAGTTGCATATCTCACAATAACCATCTGTGTGACTCCAGGTAACCTCTCTGGGCCTCAAGTTCCTCATCTGTATGATAAGGTTTAATTTGATGTCTTCTGAGGTTCCTTCCAGTTCCAAATCTATGATTCTGTGGTTCTAAATCTATGACTGACAGATATTTGACAGGAACAGATTCCCTGGCTGATTTCTCACCAGGAACCTTGCAACTCATGCCATGAAATTAGAATCAAAGAAAGTCAGATATGTTTGGAACTTTCAAGGTGATTTGGTCTAAAGCCCTTATTTCATCTGTTTCATATAGAGGAAGAGACCTAATGGGAAATGGGAAATGGAAGTTAATGGCTCCTAGGATTGCTTTTAGTGTATAAATCTATGTCTCCAAGTGTTGATGCGGTATTCAGGGAGGAATAGCACCTCTGGTGTGAGGGCTTGCTGAGCCCTTTTTAGGGCTGCTCATTCATCTTTGATGGTCACCTCTCACCTATGACTTCAAGAACCTGTGGAATGCATAGCAGCCATACCCTAGTAAAACTATCTCAATAGATAGTCTAAACAGGTCAAGGGTAACTGAGGGGCCTCAAATTTATCAGTGAATCAGGGGACTTCTAACCAAAGCATGTGAAGACTTTCTCCAATGAAATGGGTAAATGAGAACAATTTGTATCAACAACCATGATACAGGTTGAAACAGGTACATGGAACACTTTGAACTTGGTTAGCCATCAAAGAGACCAAGGTTATTCACTGCATCCTGAGCCATTGCTGGTTGCTTTGACTTTTATCTTACCACTGAACCCTGATGACTCTAGAAAATAAAGTGAAGTCAACAACTTCATGCAACTCTGCCTCATTTAAATCCAATTTAAGTACAAATCCAAAGATAGAATTCATATACTTTGACCATTTACATTTTTCAAAGTTCTGTGGTGATGGATAGTAATGAAGCAGAATGTTCACATACAATGGAAACTGTAGTCACAATGCTGTACACTGGTAGTCAAGACCATAAGGTTGTCTTCTTATTGAGCTGGAGGAACAGTGAGATTTGGCAGTCACCCACGTAGCTAAGCAAACTTTTGTAAGGATCTCATTGTGCCTGGCATGAGGAAGGGATCAGAAAATGTGCCCTACATATTGTCTGATTCACCTAGTGCTATCTATCCTGTGGTCAAAACACATACATATACACACACACACACACACACACACCACAAAAACTTTTACAGAGATGATTCTACTGATCATTAGTACCTGAAAAGTGTGCTTAGTTATGGACCACTCAAAATCTTGAAAGATAAATAGCTCTTATTGGAAGCAAACTCAGCAGGCATTTCATTCAAATAGTTGCCCTGAGTGAAATAAAGCTGGCACACAAAGACCAGCTTACTCAAGTCAGAGCTAGAGTAGCCACATTGATGGAGAACACTGTGAGGATGGTGGAATTTTCATAATCAAAACTAATCTCATCAACACCTTTTATGACTTCCAAAAGGAATGAAGAACAGTCTCCTGGTGATATGATTGCCACTTTCAAGAATTCTCTGTGCTATCTTTATCAGTGCAAATGTTCCAAACATGAAGAAACCTGGTGAGGTCAAAGAAAATTTTGTGAAGGTCTGGAGACCCTTATCATTAATGTGATGAAAAAAAAACAAGCTTGTAATACTGTGTGATTTTAATGCTAGAATAGGCACAGACTATCAGACATGGCAGGGATTATTGGGAAGAAAAGAATCAGAACCATCAACAGCAATGGTGACTAACAAATCAAGACTTGTGCATCTCATGATCTACTTATCAAAACCATTATCTTCCATTTGCCTAAATGCAAAAAGCATTTGGATGCACCTCACAGAAACCATGGGCATTAAACAGACTATGTTATTGTGAGGAGAAAAGAAAGAGAGAGTGTGAGAATGATGAAGGTGATGTGTGGCAACTGCTACTGGGTCAATCATAAATTTATCCTATCCTAATTAAACATTCATATTCAATAAAATTGGCAATTAGATGACTTAATATCAGCAGAACATAGTGCTTTTCCAAATCTGAACAAATTGTTGCTAATTTGGAGGGAACACTAAGTCAACACACAGTTGTCAAAGTGAAGAAGAGAAGGAGTGGGGAGTTTTCAGACATAACACCACATTTATTCATCTGGGTCAGAACACTCACAAACATCAAGACTGATTTGACAAAAATCATGGGAAAATTCAGAAGCTACTAAATAAAAAATGAGAGTAGGATTTACCAGAAGGATAATTCATTTATCTTTTAAGAAGGCAGTATTTAAGTCCATCAAAAGTAAAGTGTAAGTGAAACTAAGAGTTGCAGGATTCTTGACTAGTAAGAAAGCAGAAAAATACCAGGTATACATTGATAGTAATAATCTAAAATTCTTATTTGATGCCCTCAAGGCTGCATATGGACAAAGATCTATGGGACTTTCTCAACTTCCCAGGCCTGATGCATTGGACAGTGATAAGGATTGAATCTTGGAGAGATGGACTGAATGCTTCCATGACATTCTCAATAAACCATCATGAATCAATGCTGAAGGCAGTAACCCTCTACCTCAGATTGAAGAAAACCCTTCTCCAGCTGAACTTCCAACAAAAGAAGGGGTTTTGAGTTCCATTATGCTCTTGTGTGGCAAAGCACATAGTGGTGATTCTATTCTAGCTGAGATTTTCATGGCAAGTCTCTATTGCAATGGGGTCCATACAAAAGTTGACTGAAATCTTTCAAGTTATATGGCAAGGGGAGGTTATTACAAGGAGTTCAAAAATATCTGCATTGTCTATAAAGGAAACAGAACAGGTTGTCCTAGGACAAACACAGGAGGGAGGAGGAGGTCTCTCTCTTAATCTTGCCAGCAAGAATCTTGCCAGAGTTGTTCTTAAAAAAAACAGTCCTTCACTTGGGAGATGGTCATCTACCTGAGAATCAGTGTGGCTTCAGAAATAGCCAAGGAATAACTCCAGAAAAATGACAGGAGCAGATAGAGGTTTATTTACAACATTCATCTATCTGGCCAAAGTCTTTGTCAATGTCAGTTGGAAGAACTTATGAAAGACCATGGCAAAATTTGGTTGTCCAGAGAAGTTTATGAGTATTGTATACCAATTCTATGATGACATATTTGAAAAGGTTCTGGATGATTAGCTTATACACTAACTCACATTCTCCATTGAAGTGAAGCAGGGTTATATGCTTTCCCCATGCTTTTTAGTGTGATGTTTATAGTGATATTGTCAGAAGACTTCAATGAAGACAAAAATGACATCAAGGTCAACTACCACACTGACAACAAATTATTTGACCTGAAAAGATTCCAAGTCAAGGCTAAAGTAGAACAAGAGTTGGTATAGAACTTTTTGTTCATGGATGACTGTATATTCAGTTCAGCCTCCGAGACATATGTAATATAGTATGGATTGATTTTCTACTTTTTGTGCTAATTTTGATCTGATAATTAACACCAAGAAAACAGCAGTTCTCCATCTGCCAGCCCCACACCAGCCATACATGGAACTACTGGTTACACCAAATGGAGAAATTTTGAATACTGTGGTTAAATGACCTTGGCAGTATACTTTCTAGGGATGAACACATAGATGATGAGTTTGACACACATACTGCCAGGTTTGGATCAATGTTTAGGAGACTTTAAAGTGACTACTTTTCAAACTGAAGGTTTCAGGGTCATTGTGCTGACCTCATTGTTGTTTGCTTATGAAACTTGGGAGTAGACTATCACCACACCAGGAAACCAAATCACTTCCATTGGAATTGTTTTAGGAAGATTCTGAAGATCACTTGGAAAGATTACATAGGAAACACCAAGGTCCTCTCTCAAGCTGAATTGCCAATCATTCAAACTCTACCTCAGAGAGTCTAACTTTCAGACTGCCCACAAAACTTAGAATTGACTGAAAGACTTTTATGAAAAACTCGGAGATCAGAAGGAACATAAGGATATAAGGAATTCAGTATACATTAGTATTGGATCTGACGTTTCTATCCTATCTTTATGAATGAGAATAAGAACATTTAACATCTCTTTAGGTATTTATGGTTTGAAAAGTATTGTCATAAATATAATTTCATGTATAGCGGTATAGGTAAAGCCCTTTACTTAGTTCTTTACAAATATTGTTTCATTTGATCCCCACAACTACCCAGCAAGGTAGGTACTATTAATTTCCTTATTTTATAGAAGATGAAACCAGGGGAAACAGAGCTTAAGTGACTCTGCCAGGGTCAC